>NC_060276.1:59859574-60159574 GCF_021613505.1 Equus quagga | reverse complement strand
ACATCAGGGATGTGGATGAACAAAGAGTTTGTTAAAGAGATTGTGAGGGTTACTCACAGATCAAATCAACTATCTCAGTAGAATCCAGGAGTAGAAATGCAGGTATCCAAGAAAGATCTATGGATGAAACTCTTAAATGATAGCTTGGACCCCCATGTATTTCATGGGAGGACAACAAGATTCTTAGAATTTTATACCAGCGCAAACTTGACCAGATTGGATTGAAAAGGAGAAAATGAAAGAAACGTGTCAGCCTCCTGGGATTCTACAGGATGGGCTAAAAGAACTATCTGGTTGCAAACGTGTTATCCTTCAAGAAAAGGAAAGAATGGTCCCAAAGGCAGTTCATAGGTCTATAGGACTGCCATTGCCACCACACGTCCAGAGGGTACAGACCTGGAGGGCATTGCTGTCTCCTTGATTTCAGAAGGCAGGGCCACCTCCTCCATTTCAGAAAGTGGGCCACCTTCTTGGCTCAGAGGTCAGAGCCACATTCTTGGTTTTAGAGGGTGAGTTCATCACCTCGATTTCAGTGGTCCAGGCTACTTCTGCTCAGGTCTGAGGAGGCAGTGCCATTGCCTAGGGCCAAGGGTGTGGAGACACTGGCCTGTGGGCCCAAAAGACATATGCAGCCAAAGAAGATTAGTCTCAAGTCTTAAAATTGAATGGAAAATTTCTTGATAGGTTTTGGACTTGCTTGGGAACAAAGACCTCTTTCTTCTTTCCAATTTCTCCTTTTTGGAATAGTAATGTATACCTTATGCAAATCCCACCATTGTATTTTGGAAGCAAATAACTTGTCTGGATTCACAGGTTCACAACTGAAGAGGAATTTTGCCTCAAGCAAGTATCATACCTCAAGTCTCCCCCATAGCTCATTAGATAATATTTAGATTAGATACTGTCCTAGAGTTCATGACGGAATGGGTTAAGACTTTGGGGGCTTTCATAAAGGGTAAATGTATTTTACATGCTAGAAGAGCATACATTTTGGGAGGCTTGAGGAAAGAGTGTTATAGATGGAAGTATTTCCCCCAAAATTCATATGTTGAAGTCCTAACATCCATTACCTCAGAATGTGACAACATTTGGAGATAAGGTCTTTTAAACAAGTAACTAAGGTCAAATGGTGTCATTAGTGTGGGCCCTAATCCAATATGAGTAGTATCCTTATAAGAAGAGGAAATCTGGGCACATTCATATACAAAGTTAAAACCATGTGAAGACACACTGAGAAGATCGCTATCTCCCAGCCAAGAAAAAATCTTCAGAAGAAATCTGCTCTGCTGACACCTTGATCTCTGACTTCTAGCCTACAGAACTGTGAGAAAATAAATTTCTACTCTTAAGCCACCCAGTCTGTGGTACTTTATTATGTCAACCATAGTAAACTGATACAATGACCATTATTATGTTGAGGTAACATTTAGTAGTATTGTCTTTGTCTGGCTTTGATAGGGTAATACTGCTGACCTTATAGAATGACATAGAATGTGTTCCTTCCATTTCAATTTTTTGGAAGGATTTGAGGAGGATTGGTGTTAATTTTTCTTTAAATATTTGGTAGAATTCCCCAGTGAAGCATCTGGTCCTGGGCTCTTATTTGTTGGGAGATTGTTTTTTATTACCCATTCAGTTTCTTTACTGGTTATAGATCATTTTAGATTTACTATTTTTTTATGATTCATTCTAGGTAGTTGTCTATTTCTAAGAATTTTTCAATTTCATCTAGGTTAACCTATTTGTTTGCATACAATTGTTGATAATATTTTCATATAATCTTTTTTTCTGTAAATCAATAACAATGTCCCTACTTTCATGTCTGATTTCAGTTATTTGAGTCTTAACTCTTTTTTCTTAGTCAATCTAGCTCAAGGTTTATTAGTCTTTTTGATCTTTTAAAAAACCATCTCTTTTAGTTGTTTACTTTTATATTGCTTTTCTATTCCTTATTTTGTTTATGTATATTTTATTATTGATTCTTCTAGCTATGAGTTTAGTTTGTTCTTCTTTATCTAGTTCCTTAAGGAATAAACTTAGG
This sequence comes from Equus quagga, assembly GCF_021613505.1. Taxonomy (NCBI): domain Eukaryota; kingdom Metazoa; phylum Chordata; class Mammalia; order Perissodactyla; family Equidae; genus Equus; species Equus quagga. The sequence goes on along the minus strand of NC_060276.1, from coordinate 60,157,533 downwards.
TTTCTGATTTGAGAACCTTCTTTTATAACGTAAACATTTGCAGCTATGAATTTTTCTCTTAGCACTGCTTTTTCTGTTCCCCATATGTTTTAGTATGTTGTGTTTTCATTTCTTTTGTCTCAGGAAATTTTCATATTCTCTTGTGGTTTCTTCTTTGACACATTGGTTGTTTAAAAGTATGTGTAAGTTCCACGTATTTGTGAATGTTCCAGTTTTCCTTCTGCTGTTGGTTTCTAGCTTCATTCCATTGTGATTATAAAATATATTTTATGTCATTAAATTCAATAAGATATGTTTTGCGACCTAATACACGGTATATCATGGAGAATGTTCCATATACACTTGAGAAGAATGTATATTCTGCTATTGGTTGGTAACGGTGTTCTGTATATATCTGTTAGGTCCAATTGGTCTGTAGTGTTGCTTAAATCCTCTATTTCCTGTTTCCACATTGATCTTATGTCTGATTGTTCTTTCCACAATTGAAAGTGGGATATTGAAGTCTCCTACTATTTTAGTTATTTTAGAATTGTCTATCACTTCAATTTTGTCAGTGTTTGCTTCACATATTTAAGAACTCTGACACTTGGTGCATATATGTTTATAATTATATCTCCTTGGAGATTTGATCCTTTTATCACTATATAATGCTCTTATTTGTCTCTTGTAAGAGTTTTTGATTTCTCTGATACTAGCATAGCCATGTTTGCTCTCTTTTGATTGCTATTTACATGGAATATCTTTTTTCATTCTTTTATTTTCAAACTATGCATGTTCTTATATCTAAAGTGAGTCTCCTGTAGGCAGCATATATTGAAATCCTGTTTTAATTTATGTCTTTTTATTGAGGAGTTCAATATATTTACATTTAAAGTAATTATTAATAGTTAAGAACTCACTATTTCCATTTTGTTGTTTTCCATATGTCTTACATCTTGTTTATCTCTCATTTCCTCCCATATTGTGTTCTTTTGTAATTAGTTGGGTTTTTTGTACTGGAATATTTTGATTCGTTTTCTTATTTCCTTTCATATATATTCTATAGATACTTTGTTGCTACAATGGGCGTTACATATAACATCATATAGTTATAATAATATACCTTAAACTAACATCAACTTAAATTTAATCACATTAAAAAATTACTTTTACAGTTCAACACCACTTGTGTTATTGATGTCACAAATTACTTCTTTATTTAATTAAATAGATTAAATTAAAATAGAATTTATAATTATTCTTATGCTTTTACTTTATATTTTATAGAAAAATAAAAGGTAGAGTTATGAAACAAAATAGAAATAATACTGGTTTTTATATTTGTCTTTATCAGAGAAGTTTATATTTATTGGCGTATAGTTATTATTTAACAGTCTCTCATTTCGACTGGAAGGACTGCTTTTAGTATTTCTCACAGGACAGGTCAAGTGGTAATAAACTTCCTCTGCTTTTGTTTATCTGGAAATAAGTTATGTTCTCCCTAATTTATGAAGGAAAATTTCACCACATACTTTTGCTGTTTCAGTATTCTCTTTTAATCGTTAGCTTTTGACAGCTTGATTATAATGTATCTCAGTGCAAGTCTCTTTTTATATATCCTTCTTGGTATTCCTTTAGCTTCTTATATTTGTATATCTGTGTCTTTCCTCAAGTTTTGGAAGTTCTCAGCCATTATGTTTTCGAATAATACTCCCTGCCCTTCTGTCTCTCTCTTCTCTTCCTAAGACTCCCATAATGTGCATATTTGCCTTTTTGATGGTGTTATGTAATTCCTTAAGATATTTTCACTTCTATTCATTTGTTTCTTTTCTTTTTGCTTCTGCAAATTGATAACTTCAAATGACCTGTCTCTTGAAGTACATGGATTCTTTATTCTGCCTGTTTGAGTCTACTATTGAACCCCTCTAGTACATTTTTAAATTCAGTTATTATATTTTTCAGCTCTAGAATTTCTATTTGGCTCTTTTTGTAATTTTTATTTTTGTCAATATTCTCATTTTGTTCATATGTTGTTTTCCTGATTTCTTTTAGTTTTCATCTGTGTGTTCCTTTAGCTCTTTGAGCATATTTAAAACAGTTGATTTAAAGTTTTTGCCTAGTAAATCTGGAGCCTGTGTTTCTTCCTGGATGATTTATTATGTTCCTTTGATGAATTATGTTTTGCTATTTCTTTGTATGCATTGTGATCCTTTATTCAATATTGGGCATTCAAAAGTACTGTTACTTCCAGTCTTTGAATACTGGTCCCATTCAGGGGAATATTTTTACCAATATGCCAAACATGAAAGCTTAAAGTCTTCTCTGGCCTATTCTGTGCATGTGCCTTCCCTGGGCATATGCGTGCATTTTTTTCCAATTCTCCTTAAACACTTATGCTTTTAAACGTCTTAATTTCTGTAAGGTTCTCAATTTTGATTCTACACAGAATCTTAGCAGTTTTCTTGCATATGTCAATGAGTAATCTCTCGTTCGTTATGTTTATGAGACTGACTTTTCCAGCGGCATTCATGAATCATACTGCTGATTCCTGTGTTTTTCCCTAGCCTGAGATCCCAGCTCATTTTGGCCATCTGAGCTCTAAGTTAGGCATCACAAAGACCAATTACTCAGGAAGCCTGCAGACAAGTTAGAACATTGAAAATTTGGCCCACTTTACCCTCTCTGGCTCACAGAAGGGAACTAAAGATTGGGTTGCTGCTTCCCTCAAACCATTCTGCACCACATTGGGAAGGGTGTGGTGCAAGTTTGAGTAAAAGCACCATGAAATTTCCTACCATGTTGAATGTAGCTTTATCTTGATTAAGTGTTCATTTGTTTGCTGTAGGTTTTTGAATAATTTTCAGTGCTCCTATTAAGTTATTTTAATCAGTTTTCTGTCATTTATTTAATGTTTCCAGGGGGAACATGGACCTAGATGTTCTTAGTTTACCATCTTGTTGACATCATCTACCCTATTAGTTTTTGATTAATATATTTTGAAGATAGGTAATTTGGTGCATACAGATTTAAGATAGTTATTTATTTTTTATTAATTTACCATTTTATTATTTTGAAATATCTCTTTTTTCCTATGGTAATATTCTTTCTCTGAAATATGTTATCTCACATTAATATATCCACTGCAAGTTTCTGGACTTAATTGTTTTTCATGTAATAAGCGGGTGAGAATGAAAGCCTAAATGATCTCTACAGTTGCTAGCTTTCTCTGTTTCTATGAAATACACACCTTGAAAATCATTTCAAACTTAACCATCATTAGCCTTTTCTGCATGTATCTTCTCAAGCCCAAGGAAAAACTCTCATTGAAAGAGATATTTTCTTGAAAGTCAATCCTATAATCTAGTTGGCTTTACTACTGTCTATGGCCAATTTATTTACTCTCTCTGAATTTTAGTTTTCTCCTCTGCAAATGTGCTGTACAATGGACCTAACTTATCAGATCACTCCCTGCTCTCACATTTCATGAATCTGGTCCTTTGTTACCATCTCAAGTTTTATTCTATTAGGCAAAATGCCCAAGTGTCTACTAGAATTTTCATTACCCAATCATCCAGGGTCACAACTGGTATGAAAAATAGAGCAAGAAGGAAAAAGTATAAGAAATTAGAAATTCCTTATGTCTGATCTGATCAAGAGATGAATTAGAATAGATCTGAAAAGCTCAATTACTTAAAGTTGTTAGCTTATAAATAAACAGTTTGTATAATTTCTAGCATGGAATAAGGAAGCATATTCTGAGAATATGCTGGTCTCCTTTCCACAACAACTATACCACCAGTACCCATTTCTTCATGTATCATCATTGTCAAAAAAATTCTGGAGGAATGAAAAGCTCTGTAGCAAAATGTTGAGGATCCTGTCTCAGGTTTTAGTGCATTTTCCATGAAGAAAACCTTGAGGAAATGACTCAGCAAAAACATATTCTAATTACTCCTATCGTATATTATGTATCATTTTACTGACACAGTCTGAATTTCTTTGCTTAATTTGTTGTTCTTCATATTGTATACCATAGAAAAGACATTCTTATTACAAATGTGACTATCAGTTTTCACGTTCAGTTTTTTTTTTTTGATAGAGAACAAAGGTAGAATGGTGACCCCTTTGACTCTTCTTCATTGAATGATCTCCAATACACAAAATTTTTTATTACACTGAAAACAAAGATTACATTTCCCTTTATGTGAAAAAAGGTTGTTAATGAATAAGGATTTCATTGACTTTCATAAAGCCAAATTGATGATTACAATTTCTATATTTTCCCCTAATATACTTCATTATGAATTCTGACATAATTTTTACATCAAAATCTATTTCTTTTCTAGCTTTGAAAATTTTGAAATGCAATCAACTACAGGAAGAAAATTGGAAAAGTGACAATAATGTGGAGATTAAAGAAAATGCTACTGCACAATGATTGGGTCAATGAAGAAATCAAAGCAGAAATCAAAAGGACCTGGAGAAAAATGAAAATGAAAATACAACATGCCCAAAGTTAGGGATACAGCAACAACAGTTCTAAGAGAGAAGTTTATAGCAAGACAGGCCTACCTCATCAAACAAAAAAAGCTCAAATAAACAATCTAACAGTGCACCTAAACAAGCTAGAAAAAGAAGAACAAACAAAGCCCAAAATTAGTAGAAGGAAGGAAATAATAAAAATCAGAGCAGAAATAAATGAAATAGAGACTAACAAAACAATAGAAAAAAATCAATGAAATGAAGAGCTGGTTCTTTGAAAGGATAAACAAAGTTGACAAACCTCAGGCTAGACTCACCATGGAAAAAATAGAGAAGGTTCAAATAAATAAATGCAGAAATTCCACAGAACACCTCAGAAATACAAAGATCATAAGAGAATACTATGAAAAGCTATACACCAACAAATTGGATAATCTAGAAGAAATGGATAAATTAATAAAATCATACAACCTTCCAAAACTGAATCAAGAAGAAATAGATAATTTGAATAGACCAATCACTAGTAAGGAGATCTAAACAATAATCAAAAACCACCCCCAAAAATAAAAGTCCAGGACCAGATGGCTTCCCTGGTGAATTCTACCAAACATTCAAAGAACAGTTAATAAAGTCTTACAAAATTTGGAGAAGAGAAGAAGCTTGCCAACTCATTCTACGAAGCCAACATTACCCTGATACCAAAATCAGATAAGTACAACACACAAAAAGAAAACTACAGGCCAATACGACTGATGAACATCGATGCAAAAATCCCCAATAAAATATTAGCAAATCAAATACAATAAAATATTAAAAAGATCATATACTATGATCAAGTGGGATTTATTCCAGGGATGCAGGGATGGTTCAACATCTGCAAATCAATCAGGGTAATACACTGCATTAACAAAATGAATAAGAAAAACCACATTATCTGGGGGTCAGCCTGGTGATACAGTGGTTAAGTTCACATGCTCTGCTTTGGTGGCCCAGAGTTTGCAGTTTGGATCCTGGGCATGAACCTAGCACTGCTTGTCAAGTCATGTTGCAGTGGTATCCCACATAAAATAGAGGAGGATTGACACAGATGTTAGCTCAGCAACAGCCTTCCTTTTGCAAAAAGAGTAAGATTGGCAACAGATGTTATCTCAGGGCCAATAACCCTCACACACAAACAAACAAAAAAAATGATCATCTCAATAGATGGAGAGAAAGCATTTGACAGATACAGCATGTATTTATGATAAAACCCCTGAATAAAATGGGTATAGAAGTAAAATATTTTAACATAATAAAGGCCATATATGACAAACTCACAGCTAATATCATACTCAATTGAGGAAAACTGAAAGCTATCCCTCTAAGAACAGGAACCAGACGAGGATGCCCATTTTTGCCACTCTTATTTGACATAGTATCGGAAGTCCTAGCCAAAGCAATCAGGCAAGAAAAATAAGTAATGAGATCCACATTGGAAAGGAAGAAGTGAAACTGTCATTATTTGAAGATGACATGATTTTATATAGAGAAAACCCTAAAAAACCCACCAAAAAACTCTTAGAAATAATAAATAAATAGGGTAAAGTTTCAGGATACAGAATCCACATACAAAATTCAGTTGTGTTTCTATACACTAACAATGAAATAGCAAAAATAGAAATTAAGAATACAACCCCATTGTCATTTGCACCAAAAACAATAAAATAGTTAGGAATAAATTTAACAAAAGTGGTGAAAGACCTGTACACTGAAAACTATAAAACATTGTTAAAAGAAATTGAAGAAGAAACAAAGAAGTGGAAAGATATTCTATCCTCTTGGATTGGAAGAATTGACATAGTTAAAATGTCCACACTTCCTAAAGCAATCTCCAGATTCAACGCAATCCCTATCAAAGTTCCAACAACAGTTTTTACACAAATAGAACAAAGAATCCTAAAATTCATGTGGAAGACTGAAAGACCCCGAGTAGACAAAGGAAACTGAGAAAAAAGAACAAAGTTGGTGGTATCACACTCCTTGATTGCAAAATATACTACAAAGCTGTAGTATTCAAAACAACGTGGTACTGGCACAAAAACAGATGCGCAGATCAATTGAACACAATAGAGAGCCCAAAAATAAATCCATACATCTGTGGACACCTAAATTTCAATGAGGGAGCCAAGAACATACAATGGAGAAAGAAAGTCTCTTCAGTAAATGGTGCTGAGAAAACTGAATACCCACATGGAAAAGAATGAAAGTAGAACATTATCTTACACCATACACAGAAATTAACTCAAAATGGATTAAAGACTGTAATACTTGAAACCATAAAAATTCTAGAAGCAAACATAGGCAGTACACTCTTTGACATTGGTCTTAGCAGCATATTTTCACATACCACTTCTGACTAGGCAAGGGAAACAATAGAAAAAAATAAACAAACGGGACTACATCAAACTAAAAATCTTCTGCACAGCAAAGGAAACCATCAGCAAAATGAAAAGACAACTTAACAATGGGGATTAGATATTTGCAAACTATATATCTGATAAGGGGTTAATATTTAAAATATATAAATAACTCCTATATCTCAACAACATAAAAACTAGCAACCCAGTTAAAAAATGTGCAAAAGACTTAAAAAGACATTTTTCCAAAGAAGATATACAGATGGCCAATGGGCACTCGAAAAGACATTTAACATAACTAATTATTAGGAAAATGCAAATCAAAACTACAATGAGATATAACCTTACACCCATCAGAATGGCTATAATTAACAAGACAAGAGATAAATTTTGGAGAGGATGTGGAGAAAAGGGAACCCTCATACACTGCTGCTGGGAATGCAAACTGGTGCAGCCACTATGGAAAACAGTATGGAGATTCCTCAAAAAATTAAGAATAGAACTACCATAAGATCCAGCTATTCCACTTCTGGGTATTTATCCAAATAAATAAAAAGACAAATGCTTAAAGATATACACACTCTTATTTTCATTGCAGTATTATTCACAATAGGTAAGACTTGGAAGAAACCTCAGTGCCCATCAAGGGAAGAATGGAGAAAGAAGATGTGGTTTATATACACAATGGAAAACTACTCAGCCATAAAAAACAGATGAAATATTACTATTTGTGATAACATGGATTGACCTTGAGTGTATTATGCTAAGTACAATAAGTCAGAGAGAGAAAGTCAAATACTGTATGATCTCACTCATAAATATAACAACAACAACAAACAAACACATAGAGCCAGAGATTGGATTGGTGATTACCAGAGGGGAAGGGGCGAGGGAGGAGGGTGAATGGGGTGACTCATATGTGTGTATGGTGATGGATGGTAATTAGTCTTTCAGTGGTGAACATGATGCAATCTATGCAGAATTCAAAATATAATGATGTACCCCTGAAATTTATATGTTATAGACCAGTGTTACCTCAATTAAAAAAAAAGAAAAATTTAAAATGGACCCAAATTAATCAATGTTTTTATTTACTGAATACTTATACAATTCAAATTGAAGGAACTAAAATATTTTCAAAGTATACTATGACAAATTTTCAAAATTAAAAATTGTAAGTATATTGACAAAATTAATTTTGTGTGTAAAAGTTTAAAAAGTCACTTCCTATGGTGGTATTTTTATTTTTTTTCATGAAAATTGTGTCGTCTCAATTATTAGGAATAGAAAAGTTATGTTACACGATGAAAAGAAATTTGTGCTATTAATAAAGCAAAATGACCCTACTATTGATGACTAACACCACTTGAATTTACAGAAATGCTTGTAATAAATTTTTCTTATTGCATGTTTGCAAAACATAGACAAGATGCTATCTTTCATGTCTTTTCTGGACAAAGAAGAACTTAGTGTTTTAGACTCAATAGAATGCTCCTTGTACAGGCTGTGTGCATATTTTGTATATATTTTCATACTATATACTTTCCAAGTTCTTCAACAGAAAATTTACCAAACTTGTGAGGTACCCAATTTTTGTCAGCAGTGGAACAGAAATATTTTTTCTGTAGTGATTCCAGGCTTCTACAGTATCAGAATACAGTGCTTAGAAGTTGGAAGGTATTGAGGGGGTGGAGGAAGTGTTATGTTTGGGTGAGTTTGGGTTGAGGAGAATAGAGGTAGATGTGCCAAGATTTCCTCTGGCATTCTGAACAACATAAAACATTTGGCATTGGTTCTGGAAATTTTGTTTGCCACCTATTCAGAAATAGAGAAGCCCAAAGGAGGCCTCATATGTTCTACTAGAAAACAGAACAGCTTTTACTGCCCTGCCTCATGTATATTCCTCATAGGATTTACCAAGTACAAAGAGAATAGCAAGTCTGCCAGCTGCTGAGGTCCTATGCCAGTAACACCTAAGAGGGGGTGGCAGACACTTTCTCTGGTGCAAGCACCCCAGATGCTAAGGGTGGCCAGGAATTCTGGGAATCCTTAAATACTAGGAGGCTTAGTTTATCTGAAAAGAGCAAATGTCAAATTGAAATCCCATGGAGACAATTTTGTTGGTCTTTTCCCTCCCCTCCCCTGCTTCTTTAGATTTTCTCTTTGTTCTCTTTCTTTTGAGCATCTGCTTTACATTCCTGTGTTTTTTCAGAGCAAGTAACATACATTTTAAAAACTATACTATGTACAACATTCTCTGACAGATCACAATGTGACATTAATACTAGAATAAACAGAATTAAAAAATGTTAAATCAAACTTCATAATTTGTTTTGTATTCTCTCTCTCCCTCCCTCCCTCCCTCTCTCTCCCTCTCCTCTCTCTTTCTCTCTCTCTCTCTCTCTCGCTGCTATTTAAGTATATTTTAAGTGTTTAAACTAGACCAATTATAGTTAGAATCTACTTTACTTAATCCTCTTCTTTATCTCATGGGAAAAACCACTAAAGCAGCTCTCAAAATGTCAAAATCTCACAATGTGCATTAAAGAAGAAAGTAAATCTGTTTCTTCTCAGGCAAACCTTCAGGAGTCTCCTGGCATCTTTAATTAAAGTAGCAAATAGGTTGATGTCTCTTGTATCCTGACCAACATACTGCTTGGGAAAAAATAGATGAAAAAGAATGATTAATAATCCAAATCACAATGGCTATGTCCAAAGCAGGAATTCAATCATGGATTGCACAATATAGTTGGCAACAAGCTCTTTCATTTTCTATAGCTACAAGTGCCTTTTCAATGACTGAATCTCATGCCATGAAAATTAACCAATAAATGAGAAAGGGCAATAGGTGTCTGAAAAAAGGAAAAACAATGTTCAAAAAGATAGAGAAAAAAATTCAGAATTTTTATTTTTGTAGAGAGCAGGGCACAGATAACTTTATATAAAGCACTTGCCATGAATCCCTCCTAAGATAATAAAAATGGATGAAAGAAACAAATTTCTTCTGACGTGAAGATGTAAGCATTTCCTATAAATCATGAGCTTTAAGGATTGGCTTTGACTAGGTCTTTTTGCAGTATCTTAACAGACTTTTTAAAGAGTTTGCAGTTCCTTTTTAAAAATTCAAAATCACACTGTGTCAAGAGAAAATCAGAACTTGTTGTTAGGCTTTGTTGAATGTTAACAGCAGCTATTGTCCCCTTAAAGAGTCACTTCACTTTCGTATGTAGTAAGAATTAGTATTTCCAACTAGGAAATTATATCTTCATTTATAGATACTGATACTATAAGGAAAGTGCATTTCTCTATGGAAGAAGATTTTCTGGGTCTGAGTAGCAGAGCGAGCAATTAACCTGAATACACAAGTGTATGAGTTTGATAGTTGAATGAGCTATTATTTTGAACCAGGACAACAAATTATACATAAATGTTGTTTGAACAATTACAGAATTGCATTGTAAATGTGATTAATCATCTCAAGATATCAACTCAAGGAGTTTCCCCCTCAGACTCCATACCACTTGCTCCATAAACCATGGCTTAGCATGAAGACTTCAGTATCAGACATTACTAATACTTTAATTTGGGGATATAATGGTTGGGCAAAATCTGACAATATTTTATTATATTTTCCAAACATGAAACTATTAATTTAAAAGATAGTTTTAAAAGACGCTCGTTTAAAATTATCAGTCTAAATGTGGTACTTCACAAAAATCACTGAGTCAGAGATCAGAGGCACCAACAAATGTAATGAGGATTTTCAGTGGCTTAAAACACATTGACCATTGATGTATGCTCAATACTACCTAGTACATCTTGTTAGTAAAATAATTTAATTTTTAATATGTACAATTCTTTTAACAATATAATGTTTGTAAGAGGATTCCAATCAGAGGCAGTTGTATGTTTACATAAGATCCCTCATCTAAAATATACAAAGTATATTTTCATCTACTTGCAATTATCAACTGGAGATTTGCACAAGCATAATGAACATATGGGCTGAATAATATTTCTTCTGCCATAACATATATTGAATTTTTTTAAAGTTTTTATTTGAAAATCACCTTAGTAGAAATCAAAGACTGTGATGTCTTTAGGAACTTGGTATACATTTGGTTAGTGGATGAGACCAGAGAGTACCAGGAAGATCTAGATCACTTGAAGGGTGTAAAGTAGAGCTATTTTGTTTGAGTAAAGTCAAGAATTATTGGGAAGCATTAGAGAAATATTAACTTTCCTGTGTTGAAATTTTTAAAAAGCTGAGAAGATAGGGGATTCTGAATAAGACGAAAAAGTCGTTAGAATATTTCCTATTATTTTAACAGAGACTGAGAATCTGGAATATTTTAAATACAAAGGGAAGAGTTTGTCTAGAAAGAAGGAATTAGAGATAACAGAGAAGTGTTGGAAAAATGTTGAAAGCCTTGTACATAAAAATAAAGGAAGCATGTAGATGATTTTAAGATATGATCAGAAATTTGGTAGGTAATTTTACTGAGCAAAATTATGTACATGAAGATTATCAATAAGTTCATCATCTGTCCTTTTGGGAAGCATTACTCTTATGATTTGGAAGTTGTAACTGTCAATGACTGAATAGGGTTGTAATGAAAATACAACCAAAATTAGGGTAACCTATCAGAATCTTTCCCTGGTGAAATGTAAATACTGTACTTTTTAAATTATGAATAACCAACTGTCATATAACTACTTTGCTAGATAGCTTGCATTTACCTCTCCAATTCCATTCTCACCATTTCGTGTCCACAAGTCTTACCTGTATAGACTATATCTGTGGGTTCCTTTGCCCTCTGACTTGACGTTAACCTTTATTAATGGAGAGCCCAGTACAAGATTAGAATGAGAAAGAAGAGTGAATTCAGGGTATGTATTCCTCTCAGCTTTCTCCTTGTAGAGTCTCTTTAATGGGGATGTGATCCTCTAGAAGTTCTCAACACAAGTAAAAATATTGTAACTATGTGAGGTCATGGACAGAAACTTAAATTTATTGTGGTAATCATTTCACCATATATACATATATCAAATCATTATGTTGTACAACTTAAAATTATATGATATGTCAATTATATCTCAATAAAATTAGAAAAAAATAAAAAAGAATGGCATTGGTCCTCAGAAGGTAACATCTCTCTCCATGACTTTTTAAAGTTCCAACAATGTCTTCCCTTCATCATTTCAAATCTGGTAGTGGTGACAGCTATCTTGCTATTATGATACTATTGCTTGTTGTTTCCCTACATCTACTCCATATTTTGGTGAAAAATCATATATTAATCTCCTTCAAATTATCCTAATCTGTGTGTCCTGTCTTCTTTCTGCAGGAACCCTGATTCATATACCTACAAATGAACACAGTCTCTCTTCTTCATTCCGTCCATTTCAACAGTACTTCAAACAATAGGTATGTTGTTTATTCCAACCTTTCTTTTTGACGACTAGTATAGAAGGCTGTCTGGCAAAACTTCTCTTTAAATCCTTGTTCCTTTCCAACTCTTTTATTGACTCTCAGTGGAGAATTAAACACATGCACAGGATTTCTGCTTATACACCTTGTTCCAACTTATCTTTCAACTCTTAATATTTTCTCTTCTTTCACCACTACACCCTGTTCCAGTTTAATTTATATACTCAAATACTGACAAGTGCAAAAATATGACTAGTGATATACCTGAATTGAAAGAAAAGGAAAAACATACATTTTTAAAGTAACTTTATTGAGATATAATTCACATACTATAAAACACACCCATTTAAAGTGGGCAATTCAATAGTTTTAATTGTATTTACAAAATTGTGCAAAATAATACCTTGTTTTGGATATTGTGAATAATGCTACTAGGATAATCTGTGTACAAGTTTCTTTTTGTAGATATATGTTTTAATTTCTCTTCAGAATATACCTAAGAGGAAAATCAGTGGGTTAAATGGTAACACTATGTTTAAATTTATGGGGAAATACCATACTGTTTTCAAGTGGCTATTCCATTTTAAATTCACACCAGCAGTACTTGACGGCTTTGATTTCTCCACATCCTTGCCAACACTTGTTTTTATATAAAATTTTTATTATAACCATCCTATTGGGTGTGAAGTAGAATCTTCTTGTGGTTTCAATTTGTATTCCTCAACAACTAATCGTGTTGGCACATTTTCATGTGCTTATTGGCCATTTGTACATCTTCTTTGAAGAAATATCAACTTACATCCTTTGCCCATTTTTTAAAAAATGAGTTTTTAGTCTTTTTATTATTGAGTGGCAAGAGTTCTCTATATATTCTGGATATGTCTCTCTTACCGGATTTGCAAATATTTTCTCTCATTCTGTAGGTCGTCTTTTCACTTTCTTGACAGTATGATGGTGTCCTTTGAAACACAAACATTATTTTTATGAAGTCCAATTTATCTATCTCTTTTTTGCTTACTGTGCTTTTGGTGTCATATCTAAGAATCCATTGCCTTATCCAAGATTATGAAGAGTTACCCCTATATTTTCTTCCATGAGTTTTATAATATTGGCTTTTACATTTAAGTCTTTGATTGATTTGAACTAATTTTGTGTGCTGTATGAAGTTAATTATTTTACACGTGGCTATACAGTTGTCCTGGCAACATTTGTTAATACCTTTCTTTCCCCCACTGAATTGTCTTTGTGCCTTTGTCAAAAATTAATTGACTGAGGATACAAAGGGTTATTTCTGGACTCTTAATTCATTTCATTGATCTACGTGTCTACACTTTGCCCAGTACCACCCTCTCTTGATTAAAGTTGCTTTAAGTTTTGAACGAAGAAGAATGTGTCCTTCAACATGGTTCTTTTTCAAGACTGTTTTTGCTTTTCTATGTCCCTTTCATTTCCACATTGCTTTTATTAACAGCTTGTCAATTTCTGCAATAGAGACATCTGGGATTCCCATATGACTGTGTTGAAACTTTAGATCAATTTGGGAAGTATTGCCATCTTGACAACACTAAGTCTTCTGATTCATGAGCATGGGATATCTTTCCATTTGTTTAGGGCTTCTTTAATTTCTATCAGAAAATCTTTATAGTTTTCAGAGTATAAGTTTTACACTTATTTTGTTAAATATTTTCCTAAGTTTTTAGTTATGTTTTATAATATTGGAAATGAAATTTTCTTAATTATATTTTTTATTGTCCATTCCAAGTATATACATATGCAATTGAACTTTTTACTGGTCTCATATTCTGCCACTTTGTTAAACTTATCAGTTTGAATAATTTTTAGTGAGTGTCTTAGGATTTCTATATACAGAGTTATGTCATCTGAAAATAGAGAAAATATTAATTGTTTTTAATATAGATGTCTTTTATCTCATTTTCTGTCTAATGGCACTGACTAGAACCTCAAATACAATGTTGAATAAAAGTAGTAAAAGCAGACGTTCTTGTTTTGTTCCTGATCTTAGGGATGAAGCATCCAGTCTTTTGCCATTAATTAGAATGTTATTAGTGAATTTTTCATAGATGCTCTGGAACAAGATGTGGACATTTCTTTCTATTCCTAATTCATTGAGAGTTTTTATCATGGAAAGTGATTGATTTTTGTCAAAATATTTTTCCACGTGTATTAATATGATCATGTGGTGTTTGGGTTTTTTATTCTGCTAATATGATACAGTATATTAATTTAATTTCTTATATTAAACCAGCTTTTAATTTCTGGGATAACTCCCACTTGGTCATGTTATATAGTTCACCTTATTTTTTATCTGTTTTATTTTAATTTTATTGAGGTCACATTGGTTTACAACACTGTATAAATTTCAGGTGTACATCATTATATTTCAACTTCTGTACAGACTGTGTCATGCTCACCACTAAAAGTCTAACTTCTATTTATCACCATACATATGTTACCCTTTACCCCTTTCACCCTCCCCCTACCATTTCTCTTCTGGTAACCACCTGTCTGTTCTCCTTATCTAAGTGTATATTTGTTTGTTGATCTTCCACATATGAGTGAAATTCTATGGTATTTGTCTTTGTCTGACCTATTTCACTTAGCATAATACCCTCAAACTCTATCCATGTTGTTGCAAATGGCATGATTTAATCTTTTATATGGCTGAGTAGTATTCCATTATATATATATATATGTATATATAAATATATACCATAAATATATACCATATCTTATTTATCCACTCATCCATTGGTGGGCACTTATGTTGCTTCCAAGTCTCAGCTATTGTGAATAATGCTGCAATGAACATAGGGACACATATATGTTTTTGCCTTAGTGTTTTTGTATTCTTTGGATAAATATCCAGCAGTGGAATAGTTGGATCATATGGTAGTTCTATTTTTAACTTTTTGAGAAATCTCCATTCTGTTTTCCATAATGGCTGCACCAGTTGGCATTCCCATCAGCAGTGTAGGAGGGCTCGGCTTTCTCCACATCCTATCCAGCGCTTGTTATTACTTGTCTTGTTAGGTATAGCCATTCTGATTAGCAAGAGGTGATAGCTTATTGTGGTTTTGATTTGCATTTCCCTAGTAATTACTTATGTTGAACATCTTTTCATGTGCTTGTTGGCCATGTATATATCATCTTTGGAAAAATGTCTCTTCTGATCCTCTGCCCATTTTTTGATTGGGTTGTGCATTTCTTTTGTGGTTGAGTTGTACGTGTTCTTTATATATTTTGGAAATGAAGCCCTTCTCACGTATATGATTTGCAAATATATACTCCAAGTTGGTGGATTGTCCTTTTGTTTTTTTGGTGGTTCCCTTTTCTGTGCAGAAGCTTTTCAGTTTGATGTAGTCCCAATTTTTTTCTTTTGTTTCCCTTGCCTGAGGAGACATGATATTGAAAAAGATACTGCTAAGACTAATGTCAAAGAGTGTGCTATGTTTTCTTCTAGAAGTTTCATGGTTTCAGGTCTTATTTTCAAGTATATAGACAGCTAATCTTTGACAAAGGAACCAAGAACATATAATAGAGAAAAGAAAGTCTCTTCAATAAATTGTATTTGGAAAACTGGATAGCCACATTCAAAAGAATGAAAATGAACTATTATCTTATACTATACACAAAAATTAATTCAACGTTGATTAAAGATTTGAGTATAATTAATTTTATATGTTGCTGGATTATGTTTGCTACTATTTTGTTGAGAGTTTTTGCATTTCTATTTGTAATACCATTTAGTCTCTAGTTTACTTTGATGTCTTTGTGTAGTTTTAGTATCAGAGTAATACTGGCCTATAAAATGAGTTACTAAGTATTTCCTCCTCTTCCGTTTTTGGGAAGAGTTTATAAAGAATTGTTATTAATTTTTCTTTCCATGTTTGGTTGAATTCAACAAACATTGGAGCCATGTGCATGTGTGCTTTGTGAATAGTTTTTCTACTACTAATTTAATATCTTTATCTCTCATGGGTCTTTTCTACTTCTTAAGTCAGTTTTAAGAGTTTATATCTTTCTAGTAATTCGTCCATTTCCCCGAAGTTATCTAATTTATTGCACACAATTATTTATAGTATTCCTATTAAATATGTTTGAAAATTTCTGTAATGTCCTCTCTTTTGTTTCTGATTCTAGTAATTTGAGTCTTCTCTCTTTTTGAGAGGGGAGTCAATCTAGCTAAAGGTTTGTCAAATTTCTTAACATTTTAAAAGAAATAACTTTTGCTTTTGTTAATTTTCTCTATTAATTTTCTCAACTATATTTTATTAATTTTCACTCTTATTTTTATTATTTCCTTCTTTC
Organism: Equus quagga; assembly: GCF_021613505.1. NCBI lineage: Eukaryota > Metazoa > Chordata > Mammalia > Perissodactyla > Equidae > Equus > Equus quagga. Next base: position 60,140,916 of record NC_060276.1, on the reverse strand, counting down.
TACTGGTTTTGATTTAATTTCTAATTCTTCTTCCAACATCGCCATATAAATGGAGTCCTTCTGGAGAGCTGGGAGACAAATCATATAATGACAATCATCTTTGCTTGGGGCTTTTTCATGAGCTTCAACCCCAGCCTCTTCCCTTCACTGACTGCAAGGCTACTGTTTTCATAGTTATCATGGCTGTGAGGCTGCTGAATTGCCAGACTACAACATAACTGAGAGAAGGGAGATAGAAGTAGAGCAATTACAATGCCATGATAGACCTTTCTGTTCTTAAAGAGATTCAGCAATTGTTCTTGAATTAGTGATTCTCAGATTGTTGTCAGCCTTTGGTTAATTGCAGGAGTTCTGAAAAAGTTGATTTTTAAATTGTTTAGCCAGTGCTTTCATAGAGAGGTGGATTTATGGAGGTCTTAATTTAACCAATTTGGAAGTCCCTTCTCAGAAAACCATAAATTTTGGAGTAAATAAAAAAAAAATAAAGCAATTCTCTCTTTAAATGTTGTGGATGATTTTAATAGAAAGGCCTCTAACCTGTGAAATCTCTGTTTAATAAAGTGACAAATGAATTAAGTAATGTAACAATTCAGTATTTCACCAAAATCTTTAATGGTTATTCTATTTCATTATGGATCAATTGTATCAATTTATATTTTCAAGAATATTTTTCTTTTAATATGTGTTAATTTTTTTGGTTTCAATTGATTAATAGAATTTTAATATAATTAAAAAAAATCTTGACTACATTTGTGTCCTTTTATCATTCTTGATATTATTTGCTTACACTTTCTTCCATTTTGTTTCTTGATTAGCATTTCCAGCTTTTAATTTTGATGTTCATTTATTTGGATTTCATTTTGTGTGTTTATTTTATTCTTTCATTAAATTTTTATTTTATTTTTGCGCATTTTTAAAAACCTTTATTTTATTGAATGGTGTACATTATTAATCAATTTCTGAATAGACGTCATTGTGCTCACTACTCATAGTCTAATTTTTGTCCATTACCATACATATGTGCCTCTTTATCCCTGTTGCCCAACCCTCAACCATCTTCCCCTCTGGTGATGACTAATCTGTTCTCTTTATCCATGTATTTGTTATCTTCCACATATAATTGAAATCATGTAGTATTAATCTTTCTCTTGCTTATTTTGCTTAACATCATATCCTTATGGTCTATCCATGTTGTTGCAAATGGGAATATTTTGTCTTCTTTATGGCTAAGTAGTACTCCATTGTATATGTATTCCACATCTTCTTTATCCATTCATCCATAGAAGGGCGCTTGGTTTGCTTCCGCATCTTGGCTATTGCGAAAAATGCTGCAATGAACATAGGAGTGCATAAATCTCTTTGGATAATTGATTTCAAGTTCTTTGGATTAATAGTCAGTAATGGGATGGCTGGATTTTATAATATCACTATTTTTAATTTTTTGAGAAATCCCCATGCTGTTTTCCATAGTGGCTGCACGAGTTTGTACTCCCACCAGCAGTGTATGAAGGTTCCCTTTTCTCAACATCCTCTCCAACATTTGTTGTTTCTTTTCTTGGTAATTATAGCCATTCTGACTGGTGTAAGGTGAATCTCATTGTAATTTTGATTTGCATTTCCCTAATAATTAATGATGTTGAACATTGTTCCATGTCTCTGTTGCCCATCTGTATATCTTCTTTCAAAAAATATCTGTTCACATCCTCTGCTCATTTTTGGATGAGGTTCTTTGTTTTATTGTTGTTGAGTTGTATGAGTTCTTTATATATTTTGGATATTAACCCCTTGTTGGATAAATGATTTACAAATATTTTCTCCCAGTCAGTGGGTTGTCTTTTCATTTTGTTCATGGTTTCCTTTGCTTTGCAGAAGCTTTTAGTTTGATGTAGTCTAAACCCATTTGCTAACTTTTTCTTTTGTTCCCCTAGCCTAAGTAGACATGGCATTTGAAAATATGCTGCTAAGACTGATGTTGAAGAGCATACAGCCTATAGTTTCTTCTAGGAGTTTCATGGTTTCAGGTCTTAAATTCCAATCTTTAATCCAGTTTGAGTTAATTTCTGTGTATGGTGGAAGATAACGGTATACATTAATTCTTTTTCATGTGGCTGCCCAGTTTCCCCAACACCATTTATTCAAGAGAATTTCCTTTCTCTGTTGTATGTTCTTGGCTTCTTTGTTGAAGTTTAACTGTCTGTAGATGTGTGGCTTTATTTCTGGGTTTTCAACTCACTTGAATTCATCTGTGTGTCTGTTTTTATGCCAGTATCATACTCTTTTGATTACTATAGCTTTGTAGCATATTTTGAAGTCAGGGATTGTGCTACCTCCAGCTTCATTCTTTTTTCTCAGGATTGCTTTGGCTATTCAGAGTCTTTTGTTGTTGCGTATAAATTTTAGGATCTTTTGTTCTATTTTTGTGAAGAATGCCATTAGGATTCTGATTGGGATTGCATTGAATCTGTAGATTGCATTAGGTAGTATGGATATTTTAACCATTTTTATTCTTCTGACCCATGAGCATTCCACATCTTTCCATTTCTTTATGTCTTCTTCAATTTCTTTCAATAATGTCTTATAGTTTTCAGTGTACAGGTCTTTCACATCTTTGGTTAAGTTTATTTCCAGATATTTTATTCTTCTTGTTATGATTATAAATTGGATTGTATTCTTGATTTCTCTTTCTGCTAGTTCATTGTTAGTGTTTAGAAAGGAAACTAATTTTTTTTAAGTTGATTTGATACCCTGCAATGTTTTTGTACCCTGTGACTTTGCTGTAGTTGTTGATTGTTTCTAACAGTTTTCTCATTGATTCTTTAGGGTTTTCTATAGAGAGAATCATGTCTTCTGCAAACAGCAAGAGTTTCACCTTTGCTTTCCAATTTAGATTCCTTTTATTTCTTTTTATTGCCTAATCTCTCTGGCCAAAACCTCCAGTACTATGTTGAATAGGAGTGTCAAGAGTAGATAGCCTTGTCTTGTTCCTGTTCTCAGATGGATGGCTTCAATTTTTCAACATTAAGCATGGTGCTGTCTGTGGGTTTGTCATATATGGCCTTTATTATGTTGAGGTACTTTCCTTCTATACCCAATTTGTTGAGAGTTTTTATCATAAATGGATGTTGGATCTTGTCAAATGCCTTCTCTGCATCTATTGAGATGATCATGTGATTCTTATTCTTCATTTTGTTAACGTGGTGTATGACATTGGTTGATTTGCAGATGTTGAACCATCCCTGTATCACTGGAATAAATCTCACTTGATCATGGTTTAAGATCCTTTTAATGTATTGTTGTATTCAGTTTGCCAATATGTTATTGAGGATTTTTGTATGATTTTATCTTTACATTTTGCCTTTATTCTTAGGGTTTATTCTGTTCATCTTTAAATTACTTTGATGAGTAGTTAGTGTATTTTCTTTCATTTTTTTCTCTTTCCTAATCTATTTATTAACCCAAAGTGTTCCTTTGAATGTGAATGAATGTGTTGTTTCCCAAAATGTTCCTATATATTGTTCTCTTCAAATTTAGTGGCCGACTGGAATAGGCAAATGAAATGCAACTCATGGTCATTTTCCACAAAAACTTTCTAATAAGATAGTATAACCAGAACATCCAATGAGCAACATTCATAGGAAGCAACAGAAAGCGTTTGATTTTTTTTTCCAAAGCTCATTTAAACTTTAATCCTATATGAATAGATATTCTCATTATTTTTATGGCAATATTTTGAAAAAATATCTGGTTACTAACTTCCAAAAGAATCTTAGTTCGGTAAGAAATACATCCATCCCTGTGTTTTAATAAGCAAATCTAGATTTTCTGTATAAGACAGGGCCTTGGCAGGGAAACATCCACACTATGAAATAAGGTCATTGACAAGAGTTTAATGAATAAACTATTTTCAAAACATGGGCAAAATTGAGGAAAATCTTCAAGAGATTGTAATCTACAGATCTAGCAACAGTTGTCATAACTACTGCTGGGCCTGAATAGGCAAGAGAAAGAGTAGTAACTAAAACCATGAGACCTGTAGCTGAGGAGAGAGCTGCCCAACAGAACCTTTGTCTTTTGTTAGAGGAAGAAAACTGCCACTTTGTGCTAAGAGGGAGATATACAGGGGAATAAATAGCCAGACTTCTTTCTTCTATCCTGTGATCTTAGTAAGGTGACTCCCGTCGAAGGATACCAATCCAATGCCAGAGATACAGGAGGCTTATCAATCCAGTCCATAGAAATTAGCCTTATCAGACACAGAGCAGGGGGAATAAGGTTGGAGAATGGGTCTGCATTATTTCCCCATAATAAACTGGAACCATAAGTATAATAGCTTTTAGTGACTCCTGTGAATTTGTCTAGCAAATTATCAAATCTGAGGGTATGTTTTGGAACCCTTGAACTTGACATTGGTGTCAGGTGTAAAGGCAGTCTTATGAGGACTCTTCTAACTTTGCATTTGGCTAAACTCATCAGAGCCTCAAACATCACAAATACCAAAAAACTACCTATTTGTTTCTTATTATTCTTGACTGTATCACCTTTGATCATTTTTCTCTATGGCAATCAGTTGTTAATGCCATTTTCCATAGAGACTATAGAAAGACAATTTTGTCTTTCCTTTAGCCTGGTTAATAAAATCTAAGTTGGAGAAAGCAATCTTTTGAGCAAATATTTCAAGTTGAGAAACTAGAAGTTTGTGCTTATTCAAGGCAAGTGTCATCTTTTATAAAAACTTTTTGTGTGGAGGAAACAAGTAAGAGAAATTAAGAGAACTTGTTTCCATACTTCAATTAATATTTACTTGACCACTAAAAGTTTCTTAAAAAGACATAAAATTACAGTTTTAATACCCTTTAAAAAGATACCTGATGAAACAAAGATCACTTAGGAAAGCTATTGTAATAGTTCAGGCAGCAAATGATGGGTTCCAAAATGTTGAAATTGAAAGAATGGAATTGAGAAAACAAAAGTAAGAAGTGTGGTGAAATTTTAATCCAGAAGGCTTGGATGCAGAAGAAATTTAAAAAAGAGTAACTGAAACTACTCCCACAATTCCATCCTGGATGATTAAATTTAATGTTATTAACTGCAGTAAGAAGCATAGAAAAAGTAATGGGTTTCATTGGAGGTTGAGAAGTAAATAAGTTCTGTTTGGGGGCCTGAATTTGATCTATATTGAAGTATCTACATAGAGAACTCTAAGAGTCATTTGAAAATTTGATTTTTGATTTTAAGACAGTAGTCATGGCTGATAATGTAGGCTTGAAAATCATGAAATTATACACAGAGGATGCAACTGAAGAGACAAGAATCAAGGATACTAAGTCAGTAAAGAAATACAAAATAAGAAAGATAGCAAAGGTAGAATCCAGGGAAGAGCTGAGGTAATAGTTAAACAAGAAGGTGTGAATCTAGATTAACTTAGTAAAAATTTGGGCTCCACTACTTAAAATATATATATGTTTGGCCACATTACTTAACCTCTCTGTATCTCAGTTTCCTCATCAATTAATTGGCATAATAATAGTAGCATTCTCATAGGGTACTTGGTAAATGCTCAATACATTTTAATTGTTATTATCAATATCACTATTATTACTATTATCATTCAAGGAGAAGAAGGAAGATATAGAAAGAAATGTGAAACCAGTTAAAAGGTCACAGTAGGTGAAGAAGAGGAGGAAGACAGTGAATAGAGATCACTTTTTCAGATGGTTTTCAAGTAAAGGTAAGAAGAAAACAGAGCAGTACCCTGAAGTGAAGGCATAGTTAGGCATTGTTTATAGGTTAGGAAGATTTCTTTGGTTGTTTTAGAAAGATCTGACCAGCTTTGTAGGCTAATAAAATGTGTTAATGAAAAACAGAATAAAGATATCTAAGACTCCATAAGAATAATTTCTGGAGGGGATGGAAAATGGAGTGGAGGTTGAGCCTGGGAACAACAGTAGACATTTCATTCCCCAAGACAAGAAAGTTGAAGAAAAAGGTGTAGATAAAATATTTGGTGTGAAGGAAGTCACAGAACCTCATATGAGAAGGACTTGATCTTCAGTAACAAATTGCGGTAAAGCAAAGAGCACCTTTAGTGAGAGTGAAGGTTTAAATGAAGTTGAAAGACTGAAAACTATGGTCAAATATGGGCTTTCATATTTTAAAATGTTGGAGTTGGAGTAGCTGTGAGTGATATTAAGTTCTATGACGTGGCTTGGTATATTATTTGATGAAATGGAGAAGTAAATATATGCATGCAGAGGTGTTGAGAGATTTTGAGGCAGGAGTAATAGGCATTGATTCTGCAAAAGGAAAAAATGAGAGGGAATGGGATAGGGAAAATGTCTACTCTGGCCAAGAATATTTAATAAAAGCAATTAGATAAAAAACTTACTGCTGGTTTAGGACAATTGACAAACATGTTAAAGTGCCTTAACGTGGTGTGGGAAAAAATCAGAATGCACTCCCTTTCTTTAAATAGAGGAGTGAAGGGGCTGGCCTGATTGCACAGTGGTTAAGTGTGCATGGCTTGGGGTTTGCCGGTTCAGATCCCGGGTGCAGACATGGCACAGCTTGGCATGCCATGCTGTGGTAGGCGTCCCACGTATAAAGTAGAGGAAGATGGGCATTAATGTTAGCTCAGGGCCAGTCTTCCTCAGCAAAAAGAGGAGGATTGGCAGCAGTTAGCTCAGGGCTAATCTTCCTCAAAGAAAAAAAAAAATAGAGTGGCATGATCACCATAATATATAGGATGATCAGAAGAAGAAAAAATGATGCTAGGCAGGGAGATCAGTTAGGAGGCAGTTTTAGTAATCTTCCTCTGAGCCAGAAATAATGATAGAAATACATGGAAATAGATAGTTGAAAATGACATTGTGAATAAAAAAATCAGTCATTTAAAACTTGCTATGTTAAATAAAAATTCTCAATTGCCCTACTATAATTACATTTTAGGTAATTTCACGAAACTATGTATGAAATGAAGAACATCATAGTGATAAATTGTATAATCTATTTTCACAATGTTAATATTAAAAATAATTTGAGGTTGACATTGAAATTTATTAGTGAAAGTGCTACCTTTTACTTTTTAAATTGAACTTGAGAGAAAAATTGCCATTTCACACATAAATTTAACTTACAGACCCTCATAGATTTAGTCTTATCAAAATTAATTGGAAGAGACACTTAAAATTCTAATGCAATAAAGATAAATTTAAAATATGGAAAACAGAAAAATGTTATACTCTAATTTATCTCCATCCTCACCCCCACTAATCCCTGCGTTTAACATTGTCATAACTTCCGCAGGATCTGTAATCAGTGTGATTAATCATTCTATATTTTCCTTAGCGAGGAATGCATATATTATTTATGGCTTAAATAAAATGTTTAGAGGCTATACCTTTGTCCCTATATGATCTTCAGAAGAAGTTATTTCCACTATTCTCTCAAAGTGAACATTTATATTGCATTATATATCTCAGTTTGAAATCTTAGCAAATTGTAAAATGAGGATACCAGAAGAGTCTTCAAGTAATTTTTCAACCCATCTCCTGTCTCAAAAGGTGATTGATCTGAATCATGCCAATTATTTTATTCCTATAGAAGAAATATTTTCCTTCTTTATAGGCTGGGAGTCTGCTCTGGGATAAACTCACATTCTTTTCTCTTTTTGTTGTTATGAGCAAAATCTTTTTGTTATTCTTTTTTTTTTTTTAAAGATTGGCACCTGAGCTCACAACTGTTGCCAATCTCCCTTTTTTTCCTGCATTTTCTTCCCAAATCCCCCTAAAACATAGTTTTATATTTTAGTTGTGTGTCCTTCCAGTTGTGGCATGTGGGATGCCACCTCAACATGGCTTGACGAGCAGTGCCATGCCCGTGCCCAGGATCCAAACCAGCGAAACCCTGGGTCAGCGAAGCAGAGAGCATGAACTTAACCACTCAGCCATGGGTCTGGCCCCTGCTATTCTTCATGAAATGGCACTTCACTTAGTTGAAGTCTAATATTAGTGACATTTGACACAGGGCCACTGTGTCAAATGTTTTGGTCAAAAATATTTTTATCCAAAACAAAGCTGCAATAATCAATATTTAGAAAAAATGGACAATTTGGAAGGTGTACTTTGCTACTTGTTTAAAATATTTGATTCAGTGGTTATAGACAATGTCTTTAATAATAATAATAATTGTTCCTCTTTTTTTGCATTGACAGAAGAGAGAAAAGGTCACTTCACATACTGAAATAAACATGAAACTGTAAATGTGCACACTTGCATGTATTTTACTGTACAACCAAATTAAACTTGCAGGAAAATTAATCTGACACATATTTAATGTACAAATTTTTATTGTGAGACATGAATTAGTTATAAGGTAAAAAGCCTGCATAATGACTGCCATCACTTTTATTCAAGCATAGCAAAGCTCAAGCAATTTTTTAAAACTTTTCTAAGCTATCGCATGTAAAAAGTTTCTGAATGCTATAAAGATTAATCAAATATAAGATGATGGCTGTGGGGGGAATCTTTAATCAGTGTTTGATATTAATAGCTTTTCTTGATATTAGGGATAATTTAATTTCAGCATTTTCATTACACTTATGTCCACCAACATTAAAAGACAAAGAGCCTGTATCTAATTCTTGTTGGCTGAAGATGACTATAATTCCCTGTCAAATGTTTATTCCATCAGTCCTCTTCTTCTTTCAAGTTTATTAATGAGAGCCATCACTATGATGGAAGCCTCAGAGGATCCCTTTGTCTATCCCCTTCAATCTACAGTGAGTAAAACATCCATAACCCAACAAAGGTTACATTGCATAACACACTAGGATGCCAAAGAGATCCACACATTGGTACGTATGAAGGAGGGTGGGTTGGAGCACATAGAGGAAGCTACACAGGGGAACAGCAGAGGCAGTGCCCAAAACCATAGCCCCTTTGGCCATGGCAGCCGAGGCAGCTATCTCCAGCCACAGAGAACACAGTAGGCAACAGTAGAGGTGCACATGCATTTTTGGCCAGCCAGCTTTGGTGGTACCTGCAGCCACAGGGAGTGAAGCAACAGAAGAGGTGGAGCTCCATGATCCTGGGCCACTGGCCATGGCTCAGAGCCTTCTATCAGCATTAGAGCTGCACACAGCACTCCACATTCTCAACTGCAATGATGTCTTTGATCCCAAAGCAATGGACAAACCAGAGGTAGTGCACCATGAACCCAGCTCCATGTCTACCCTCTCCCTCCTCCAACCACAGCAGCAGAGCTTCTGACACAGGTGATTCCAGATGTGGCAGAGGCATCAGCCATCCCTGTACCCCTGGGAGCAGAGCCAGTGACCACAGTGATGCTGGCAACAGCAAGGCACCAGTGACCACAAGAGGTAGATGTGGTGACAATGAGAATACCAGTGATACCCTGAATAGAGACAAGGGACGGGAGGGTGGAACCTGTAGATCCTCAAATATAATCAGAGGCAGCTCCAGTAAAAGAAACTAAAATCTAGAGCTATAATGCCACTTACTAAAAAGTAAAAGAAAGGCCTCTAAGCTCCAACCAATTGAAAAGTTTGAAACAAAGCCAATAAAACTAAACCTAAGTTAGAAAAATGTTAGCTATGACAAATGTGCCTGCAGAAGAATAACTCAGCAAGCACCACAAAAAGCCATAGTAACATGGTATTACAAAAAGAAAATATCAACTCTCCAGAAACCAAACATAGTCATGGAAAATTGTGATCTAACTGATAAAAAATTCAAAATAGCTGTCATGAAGAAACTCAACAGGCTACAAGAAAACAGAGAAAGGCAGTTTAATGAGCTCAGGAATAAAGTCAATGAACAAAAAAAGTACTTTACAAAAGAGATTGAAATTCTACAAAAAGAACTAAACAGATATTCTGGAGGTGAAGAACTCAACAAATGAGATTAATAATTCATTAGAAATCATTGGAAATAAAGCAGACTATATGGAAGAAAGAATTAGATCAAAGATAGAAACCTAGAAATGATGCAAGAAGAAGATGAGAGATAACTAATATTTTTTAAATGTAGAAATTCAAAAAGTATTATCTGACTCTATGAGAAATGGCAACATAAGGATAATGGGTAACCCAGATGGAAAAGAGAGAGAAAAGAGAGAATACAGCTTATTTAAAGAAATAATAGATGAGAAATTCTCAAATCTGGGGAAGGAACTGGATATACAAATCCATGAAACTAATAGAACACCCAATTAGCTCAATGCAAGAGGAGCTTTTCCAAGACATGATAATAAAATGGTCAGTAATCAATGAAAAAGGAAGAATATTAAAGGAAATCAGAAGGAAAAAAAAACCTAAAAGGAAATCCCCATTAGGATATCAGTAGATTTCCCAGCAAAATCTCTACAAGCCAGGAGAGAGTGGAATGATATATTCAAACTATTGAAAGATAAATCTGTCAGCCAAGAATACTCTATCCAGCTAACTTATCTTTTGCATATGAACGAGAAATAAAGGCTTTCCCGGACAAACAAAAGGTGAAGGAGTTCACTGCAAATAAACCTGCTTTACAAAAAATATTAAAAGGAGATCTACCTGAAACAAGAAGGCAAAAGTATACAAAGCTGCGGACAAAGTGGTAAACATACAGACAGAATCAGAAAATTGCAACTCTATATCAGAATAATTTAGTAAAATGTTAAGTATAACATAAAAGTTAAAGGGAAAGGAAGAATTAAAAATAACTATAACCACTCCAATTTAGTAATGAACTCACAATACAAAAAGGGATAATTTGTGACAACAAAAACATAGAAGGGGAAGAGAAAGAGAATGGAACCTGCATAGGCAAATGAATATAAGATGGTATCAGCAGAAAGAGGACTATCTCATCTATGAGTTCTTTTATACACGCCACATAGTGACCAGACAAAAAAATTCAGAGCAGAGTCATGAAATATTAAAAAAAGAGAAAACTGAGAAACACATCATGGAAAACCACTAAACTGAAACGCCAGACAGAAACATAAGGAAAAAGAAACAATGAAAAGATGGAGCACACAAAAAAGAAAAGATAAAATGGCAGTATTAAGTCCTCATATATCAATGATAACCCCAAATGTAAATTGATTTAATTCACCAATCAAAAGATGCAGAGTGGATGGATGGATTAAAAAATAAGACATAGCAATACGCTACCTCCAGGAGACCCATCTCAGCTCTAAAGACAAACATAGGCTCAGAGAGAAGGGATGGAAGATGATATTTCAAGCAAACGACAACCAAAAGAAAGTGGCTATAGCTATACTTACATGAGACAAAATAGACATTAAACCAAAAAAAGATAACAAGAGGAAAAGATGGACATTATATAATGATAAAGGGGACAATCTATCAAGAAGATATAACATTTACTAGCATATATGCACCTAACATGGGAGCACCAAAGTTTGTAAAACAAGTATTAACAGACCTAAAGGAAGAAATTGATGGCGACAAAATAGTAATATGAGACTTTAATACTGCACTTACACCAATGGATAGATCATCCAGAGAGAAAGTCCACAAGGAAATGTCACCCTTATATAAAAGACTATAAAAGAATGACTTAATAAATATATATAGACCATTTCATCCAAAAGCATTAGAATATATATTCTTCTCACGTGTATATAGAACATTCTCAAAGATAGGCCATATGTTGGGAAACAAAATCAGTCTCTCTAGGGACTGGCCCCATGGCTGAGTGGTTAGGTTTGCATGTTCTGCTTCAACAGCCCAGGATTTCGCCAGTTCAAATCCTGGGAACAGACATGGTACCACTCATCAGGCCATGCTGAGGCAGCATCCCACATGGCACAACTAGAGGCACTCACAACTAGAATATACAACTATGTACTGGGGGCCTTTGGGGAGAGGAAGAAAAAAAAAAGAGAAGATTGGCAACAGTTGTTAGCTCAGGTGCCAAATTTTTAAAAAAAGAAAAGAAGTAAAATATTAAAAAATAAGCCTCTATAAATTTAAGAAGATTGAAATCATGTCGAGCATCTTTTCCAAACACAATGGTATGAAACTAGACATAAGCTAAAAGAAAAACCTAAAAACTAAAAAATATGTTGAGACTAAATAGCATGCTACTGAACAACTATTGGATCAATGAAGAAATCAAAGGAGAAATCAAAAAATATCTGAAGACAAATGAAAATAAAACACAACATGCCAAAATATATGGAGTACACCAAAAGCAGTACTAAGAGGGAAGTTTTAGCAATAAAAGCCTACCTCAAGCAACAAGAACAATCTCAAATAAACCATCTAACATTACACCTACATGAACTAGAAAAACAACAAAGCCCAAAATCAGTAACTAAGAAAAAAAGAGCAGAAATAAATGAAATAGAGACTAAAAAGACAATAGAAAAGATCGATGAAACTAAGAGTTGATTCTTTGAAAAGTTAAAAAATTGACAAATCTTTAGCTAGACTCACTAAAAAAAAGAGAGAAGGCTCTAACAGAATCAGAAATGAAAGAGGAGAAATTACAATGGATACCACAGAAATGCAAAGGATTCTAGGGGAATATTATGAAAAGCTACATGCCAACAAATTGAATAACCTAGAAGAAATGGATAAATGCTTAGACTCATATAACCTTCCAAAACTGAATCAAAAAGAAATTGATAAGCTGAATATATCAACCACTAGTGAGGAGATTGAAAGAATAATCAAAAACCTACCAAGAAACAAAAGTCCAAGACTAGATGATGTTTTGGTGAATTCCACCATACATTCAAAGAAGATTTAAAGTCTATCCTACTGAAACTCTTCCAAAAAAAATTAAAGAGGAAGAGAAGCTTCCTAACTCATTCTACAAAGAGAACATTATGCTGATACCAAAACCAGACAAGGACGACAGACACACACACACACAAATTGCAGGCCAATATTGTTAATGAACATAGATGCAAAAATCCTCAAGAAAATATCAGCAAATTGAATACAATAATTTAAAAGGATCATACACCACAATTAAGTGGGATTTATTCCAGAGATGCAAGAATGGTTCAACATCCACACATCAATCAACATGATATACCCCATTAACAAAATGAAGAATAAAAATCACATGATTATTTCAGTAGACGCAGAGAAAGCATTTGACAAGATTCAGCATCCATTTTTGATAAAAACTCTCAATAAAATGGGTAAGAAAAGTACTTCAACATAATGCAGGCCATATACAACAAACCCTCTGCTAACATCACAGTAAATGGTAAAAAACTAAAAGCTGTCTCTTTAAGAACAGAACCAAGACAAGTATACCCACTATTGCTGCTCTTGTTCAACATAATATTGGATGTCCTAGCTAGAGCAATTAGGAAAGAAAAAGAAACAAAAAGAATTCAAATTGGAAAGGAAGAAGTAAAACTGTCACTATTTGCGATGACATGATTATATATATAGAACAACCCAAAGAATCCACGAAAAAACTATCAGAAATAATAAACAAATACAGGAAAGTTGCAGGGTCGAAAATCAACATACAAAAATTGGTTGTGATTCTATATACTAAGTACAAACTAGCAGAAAGAAAAATCAAGAGTACAGTCCCATTTACAATCCCTACAAAAAGAATCAAATACCTAGGAATAAATTTAACCAAGGAGGTGAAGAACCTATACACTAAACTATAAGACATTGTTGAAAGGAATTGAAGACACAAAGAAATGGAAAGGTATTCCATGTTCATGGATTGGAAGAATTGACATAGTTAAAACATCCATATTACCTAAAGCAATCTACAGATTCAATGCAGTATTTATCAAAATCTCAATATTTTTTATGAAAACAGAACAAAGAATTCTAAAATTTATATGGAACAGCAAAAGACCCTGAACAGTTAAAGCTATCCTGAGAAAAAAGAACAAAGCTGGAGGTATCACACTCCCTGATTTCAAAGTATACTACAAAGCTATAATAATCAAAACACGACAGTGTTGGCAGAAAAACAGACACACAGATCAATGGAACAGAATTTCGAGCCCAGAAATAAACCCACAAATTTATGGATAGCTAATTTTCAACAAAGGACCCAAGACTATACAATGGAAAAACAAAAGTCTCTTCAATAAATGGTGTTGGGGAAAACTGGACAGCTACATGCAAAAGAATGAAAGTAAACCACTATCTTATGCCATCCACAAAAAGTAATTCAAAATGGATTAAAGACTTCAATACAGAACCTAAAATCATAAAACTACCAGAAGAAAACATAGGCAGTATGCTCTTTGACATTGGTCTTAGCAATATCTTTCTGGATATGTCTCCTCAGGCAAGGGAAGCAAAAGAAAAAATAAACAAATGGTACTACATCAAACTAAAAAGCTTCTGCCCAGCAAAGGAAACCATCAAAAAAATGAAAAGATAACCCATCAGCTGAGAGAAGACATTTGCAAATCATAGATCCAATAAGGAGTTAATATCCAAAATATACAAAGAAATCATACAATTCAACAGCAACAAAACAAACAACCCAATTAATTAAAAAATCAGGAGAGGATCTGAACATTTTTCCAAAGAAAATATACAAATGGCCAACAGGCACATGAAAAGATGTTCAACATCACTAATTATTAGGGAAATGCAAATCAAAACCATAATGAGATATCAACTCATGCCCATCAGAATGATTATTTTTAAAAAGACTAGAAATAACAAAGGTTAGAGAGGTTGTGGAGAAAAGCGAACCCTCATATACTGCTGGTAGGAGTGTAAACTGATGCAGCCACAATGGAAAACAGTACGGAGACCCCTCAAAAAGTTAAAGATAGAAATACCACATGATCCAGCTATTCCACTCCCAGGTGTTTATCCAAAGAACACAAAAACACTAATTTAAAAAGACATATGTTCCCATGTGTTCATTGCAGCATCATTTACAACAGCCAAGAGTTGGAAACCACCTAAGTTCCCATTGATGGATTAATGGATAAAGAATGTGATATATATACACAATGGAATACTACTCAGCCATAAAAGAGATAAATTCTTGCTATTTGCAACAACGTGGATGGACCTTAAAGGTAAAATAAGGAAAAGGTCAGATAAAGAAAGACAAATATCGTATTATTTCACTCATATGTGGAAGATAAAACAACAACGATCAAACACAGATGCAGAGAATACATTAGCAGTTACCAGTGTCCCCACCATGGGTTATGGAGTGAGGGCAAAAAGGGTAAATGGGGACGTTTGTATGGTGATGGATTGAAACTAGACTTTTGTGGTGAACATGATGTAGTCTATACAGGAGGTGAAATATAATGATGGATACCTTAAATTTGCATAATGTTATAATCCAGTTACCTCAATAAAAAATAATAAATTAAAAATTTTAAAAACTAAAAAGGCAAAAAAAGTTTCTTCTTCAAACAACGGGTACCTCCACTTCCCTACAATTTTTCCAGACATCACAGTGCTAGAGAGGTCCAATTAGCAGAACTCTTGTCCAACATGTTGGCAATTTTCTCCTGGAGGAGTGACAGTGCTATATTCTTGAGGCAGGTGGGACTATCTGATCCAGGCAGGTAAGTTCCATGAGTTCTTCCATTGTCAGATTCCCTCTCTCCTGTCCTCTAATACAGTGAGTTTTTACTCTGCAATAGGGCAGCCTCTGCTCATTATATATTCTTCCAAATACATTATTTATGAAATAAATTATAAACCACGAAGCTTTCAGTTTTGTCTTTTGGAAATCTCTATCCTACACTCTTGGAAATTAAAAACCTATCCTACCAAGCTTTTTCTCTGTAAGAAATGAATTATTTCTTTTCTCTTTGCATTTTTCTTTCAATATGTCTTTCCTGAGAATGTGAAGGTGGAATGCCCTAGTTGCCTGACCTGGATGAATGGCCACTGGTATAAGTAAATTACATTGAGAGAAAGAGCAAAGAAAATTCATAATGAGTATTTCAAATTAATATTTCAATTGAATTTACCTCTAATTTGCCTCTTTTATCCTCCACCAAGGAGAATGTTGTTCAGATTCCTCTTCAAAAGAACAGATAATGTTTCAAATCTATTTCTATTTCTCCATTGTCTAGTACAGTGCTAGGAATTGAATAGGTGCTCAAAAAAATTTTTGTTTTTTCATGTTTCCATAGGTCCAGAATTCCACCATGGTCTTTAGTGGAAGCCTTAATTTCGTTAATTCAGTCAATATTCCACAGATATTCATTAAGATATTTTTATATATTAGCCACTGATAGGTTATAAGGATAAAAATACAAAAGTATGAATGTCACTGCTGTGCCCTTAAAGATATGACAGTCTAGTAATGAAGACAGCTACGAAAACAGAAAATAACAAGAGGTATATAAACTTAATGTGAGCTGTCATCAGGTTGCTTCACTAATATATCCCCAGCATAGTGTCTGCTCTAGAGTAGCTGTTGCATAAATAATTACAGATTATTTTATGGTTAAGTACTGTAAAAGAGCAACAGTTCTCACTAATGAGTCATGATTAGGTTTGAGGTATGTCACAAAAAAGATGTAACATTTACTGCCAAACTATCAATATTTGCAAAAGATTTTCTTTATTTTTTTAAAGTGTTTACCCTTATAGTAACATAATTCTCACTTACCTGTGTTACAAAGTACTTAGGCTGCTGTTGTAGAATACAATCTACAAAAGTGAGATCGTCTCTGAATCTTACTTCCAATTCTTATTAAAATGTTGCTTTGGGGATGTTACCTAATCTCTGAGTCTTAATTCCCTCATCTGTTAAATAAGGATAATAATAGTACTACTTCATGGAAGTGCAGTATGGATTAAATGCTTAATATACACAAAGTACTTGGAATAGTCCTGGCATACAGTAAGTGTTACATAAACATTGTCTATTCCTATTACCATATAAAAGTTTTTTCTACAAGAAATTGATAATTATCAAGAGGACAGAGTCCAGGCTAACTTGTTGGCAGTTGCGTATTATCCTAGATGGTCCCAAAAGAATTATCATGCTATGAGAACTCTGTCACTTGATCATAGTAGAAAAACAGATGAGAAAAACCGTGAAAAAATAGGTACAGGATATCTGGAAAGCCTGTAGGAGCAGCATCTGAGGCCCTCACATCCTCACTAGCTGACAAACATAAATTACACAGGCTGAATTTTTCTTTTAGGATAATTAATTTCTTTTAGACAAGTTGTCTATTAGCCCTTAGGCTTGCTACCTGATTTCTTGTATTTTCATCCAATATTCTTTCTCATGGTCTGGAGTTAAAATAATCTATTTTAATGTCTGAATTAAAATAATCCATTCCCTAGATAGAAGTTAGATAGTAAAGAAAGATTTATTTTATTTTATTTTTATTTTTTTACTTTCCTAGTTCTTTTATCCTGTGCTCTTAAGGCAGTTCTGACAATGCCTGTCTTAAACCTAGGAAGTGACTTTTTTAAACTTAAAAATCCTGATAAAATATGTTAAAAATCTTACATTTCTTCCAATCTCTACAGCTCTTGTCACTCTGACGTACACCTGTACTATGCATTACTATAATTAGAGGTGTATTTTCCCCCTGTTATCTAGATATAACCAATGCAAGAACCAGGAGGAAAGGCCTACCTGGGCAAAGGTGGAAGGAAAAAGTATGGCTGTCTGCTAGTCATCAGGTAGTGATTACTTTTCACTGCAGTCTACCCCAGGTCTGTCTGGCTATAAGTTTTATTGGCATCCCTCCTTATACTATGGATCAGCAAATTTCCTGGCTCCTACGGAAGAGCTTTGTTATCTTGTGCAGTTGGTAAGTCTGAATTTTCAAAATGCCATAGCTTAGTTTCAGAAATTTAACTGGCAATGGTGACTGGAAAGCTTTCATAAAAGGTAACTTCAGGTGTTTCACATTTACTACTTGTATAAATTTCACTTAAGCAGACATCGGTTTTATTTTAATAACCTCATCTCTCTGCATAATACGCGAAATAAGCAAAAATACAAGTCAGCAATGTTTTCTTGGTTTATTCCTTTTACAAGTTTGTATAGCATATTAAAAGAAGATGCAATCCCCTAATCTATAACGTGGACAGATATGTCATTATTTTTCTAGATTTTAAAAGTATGAATATTAGGATTTGTTCTTCATATATATTTCTGTGTACAACACTCTCACTTAGACATTTCTATCACTTAGAAAAACTCACTGCAGGCATGCATGCAGGTGCGCACACACACACACACAGCTCTTCACATTAAAATAATAGCGGTTTTGGAGCTAGTTTTACTCATAGAAAATGTATTCAATAAGAAAGCAATATTTCACCATCTAAAGCTTGGCTAAATGTTTTCTAGAGATGTCTGCTATATTCCTCTCTATATTTAGGTCTGTGCCTTGTCTGTGTTTGCATCTAATTTTGTTTTCATCTTTATTTTTAAAGATGTTTAAAAATAGACATAGGTGTTTAGAGACACTATATGATCTTGATTTGGAGCCTCAGTACAGTGGGGAACTTTGAGTTTTAGTACATCAGTAGCCAAGAAAAATTGGGTCATAATAGGGACCACAAGGCAATTTCAAATGTGTTCTTTCCTACTTTGAAAGTAGGTTTTTCAAATTTCCATTTATCACAAAATTATATTTTTTCCACACTTATGTCTGTATGTCTAGACTGTTAGATAAGATATGTGTCTGTGTGTGTGTGTGTGTGTGCGTATGTGTAATCTGTAAAACATGGAAATTGACATCCATTGAGGTACATTTTTAGCAACACAGAACATAGATGATTGACAGAACAAAGCATATGGAAACGAAGAAGAATCTAACCCACATTTAGATCTAAGAAAAAAATATTTGCCTGAAGGGAAAATATTAATTAGTTTGTCTACATGCAAGATATAAGTCTGGAAGACATATCCATCAAAAGGCAGTGGAATAAACAGCAAAATGGAAATTATTTGTAAATTGACAGTAAACTTGGCAAACATTGAGGGGGTAAACAAGTTATTTGGCATGCAAAGCACTTCAAAATCACAGCCTCTGTCAGGAGGCATCTGTGCATAGATTCACTTATTTGACAGAAATTAACATTTTACAGAAATCTTTGTTGCATGCTAAAGATTTCTTCACCCTCCTTAATTATTTTAATTGCTGTTTCAAAATGTTCCATATAAACACTCAAAAGATGCTAAAATGAACAAAGTCCAATTCAATTTTATCAATAATATACAGTTATTGCACTCTGGAATTGACTAAAACACCTACCAAGAGGTGAAGTATTTAAGTAAATGGACCAAACTTATTTTTCTTGGGTGAGGCATAAGAGACACATAAATCAAGTAAATATTCTTATAATACTATGAAAACTAAAATTTCTTTTTCAGGAAAAGAAATCACTTCACACATCTTTATCTACCTGTAAAGTAATTAAAATCATCCAGAGGTCCAAAAGTCTACAGACTAAAATGGTTTTCACTATCTTCAATTTCTGACAAAATTTTATATCACTATTCATATGAATGAATAAATGTGAATAGTATAAAGAATATTATCACGGATTCAGTAGTCCTATCTCTGACACTTACCAACTCTCAGCTAACTTCTCTGGTTCTCAGTCTCTTCACCAATAAAGAGGAAATGAGTGAATTCATCTTCTGAAATCTCTTCTAATCTGCAATTTGGAGGTTGCAGGTTATCTGGAATTTGAGTATTAATTCTCAAAATCTCTTATGTTTGACTCAAATGGAAACTGTCTCGATCAAAAAACAATTTTACGTTCTTTTTAAGCTTATTTACTGCTTTTGAGAGATATTTGTCACCAAATTCCTAGGTTCTTTCAAAATCATGCAATCTTTAACTTTAAGGAAACTGAAGTCTGGAGAGATTAATTGATTTGAACCTAAGTGTTATGTTTAAAATAGCTCACTATTATATTCCAGGCCCTTTGTTAAGTACTTAACTTTTATTAACTCACTCAATTCTTAAAACAGCATATGAGATAGGAGGGCAGTCTGGTAATAGAATCAGAATTAAAACCAAGTTCCTTGATTCAAAGACTAGTGTTTCAACACCACTATATTCATAAATTAAGTAGGCACTTGCCTATTTAAAGTATACTTTAAGGGACTCTCCAGTCTGCTATTATACCATTAGATTCATTCCTATGTGTTAACAGTTCAGAATCTCCTTCTAGGAAGTTCCCATTAGAAGCCTCAAAAATGAGCTAACACAGTGATTCCTTAAGTACTTGTCTATAACAAAGATTTTACTTGTCAAAGCAAAATTAATCAGTTTTTTTATAAGGGTAGATTTCATTGGTTGTAAATATTCATTATTCTAAATTATCCTTTTTACTATTTTGGTGTTAAATGGTGTTTCTCTTATAAAATAATGGTCTGAGTTTAAGGTAGTATACTACATCTAGCCTGGCAAAAGCAGTTTGGCATGATAGTTAAAAAGTGGAGCTCTGGCTTCAAGCTATCATGGTTGTAGGGCACCCATTTTACTTCTAATCCTGCAACCTTGTACAAGTGGTTAAACCTCTCTAAAACTTTCTCAGCTCTACGGTGTGGTTAATAATGGTACCATTTTCATAACATTATTGTGATGATAACCTGAGTTAGTGCATGTGAAGTGCCTTGAATAGGATAATAGCATGATAAACATTTGCTGTTACTTATATAGTAGAGCTTGGCTGTATGTGTGCCAATATGTGAATGCACAAGCATGCAAGTGTTATTTATATCTTTGCCTGTTGAAATAAAAAATTTGCAAACGTGTCAGTTACTTTTTTAAATTTTTGCTGTTGTTTTTTTTCACTGGTACATGCAATAAAAACATCTGAGTATCGATGGACTAACTTTTCACATCATTGTGGTTTAATTTCAGCATCTTGAAACTACATAGAAAATGGGAAGCATGTTTTGGAATTTTAGTTTGAGACTGAAGAAAAAACTAAGAGATCGGGACCAGGAAGTTTAATGCAAGTTGTAAGTTGAGGAAGGGGAGGTGGAGAGCACAGAAAAAGCATTGGGTGGTGATTGGGGAGTAGGAGTTGGTTAAAATGGAGGTGTGAGGAGGCAGAAAACCAACTTAGCTCACTTCCTGGTTTTACATACATACTTTTCTGTGTATATTTGCCATCTAGAATGCTTTATGAACACTCTCTATAGAGTGATCCTAGATCTAAAAAGATTGCTTCTTTGCAGAGGAGAAAATCATATGTAAGCAGGTCAGCCTCTTTCCTTGCCCCAGTCTTGTATTGTCCCCTGGAGGAGATTTGGACTAGGTGAAATATATTCATAGTCCACGTATAAGTAAATGAAAGTACATGAAGAAACCTCACAAAATATGCAAAAATGGAAACCCTAGAAGACTGTGAGCTGGAAAACTCTAAGAGTCAGCTTAATCTATTCCTCTAATTACTGTTGGGAGACATATATGATGTTGTCTGGGTCATAGTGAGAGAGAGTTGCCTAGAGACAGAGAACAATGAGCTAGACAGAATCAATTGAGAGTTAATGGCAATATAATTGATAAAAATACTTCTTACCCTAACTTATGGTTATATTTGGTGCAATCCTCTTTTTGTCTAGAACACTAATATGGAAAATGGCAATTATAGTCCTTTTGATTTTTTTTTATTTCTGAAGTGCATGGAAATATTTAAGTTATCTCTTATTAAGATACACTTACGTGGAATGAGTCAGTAAAATTCCGTATTATATGTATTATTAAAGTTAAGTATTTTAAGAGCATAAAACTGTCATTCATTGCAATATTTTGAAGATATTTTGTGAAGTTAAAGAGCTATGATTGGTTAACATAGTACAGATATAAAATCAAAATATATTAACTGTGATTTTATCTTTTAATGAACTCTAATAATATTTTCAATTTGAGAATACAAATGTCAAGATATTTAAGGAAAAAAATAAATATAATTAACTTGTTAAAATATACATAGGGTTAGTCTTGTCCCACTTCTGTCACTGATCCCTAAGATAAAAGATCCCAGGATAATTAAAATTGGAATTTGTCAAACAGCTTATTCCAAGAGATTCCAAGAAATATAGGAAATGCCATGTTATTCCTGATTAAAACCTTACACAATTAGAACTTGGACAAATATTTCTTCTCATTAATTAAAGATTAAACAAAAACAATGACAATACATTCTCCTTTAATTGATGTGTGTCCAGAATTAAAATGCCTAGTATTCAGATAAAATTGAAGTGTTACGGATGATGGATTATTTAAAAGCATTCTTACAAGCAATGTAAGCATAATGATTAACGTATTGATAATATCTTAAGATAATTCTTTATGTTATGCTGAAGAAAAAGGAATCTAGTGTGACCTGACGCAAGTAATTTCACCTCCTTAGGCCTCAGGTGCCTTCCAGTGCAAGGGAAATATTTGAGATAATACTCTTGCGTTGAGTAGTATAGCTCAAGACCAAATTTTAAGAGTAAAATAGCAGAACTGTTGGGGCTGGCCCCGTGGCCGAGTGGTTAAGTTCGCGTGCTCCGCTGCAGGCGGCCCAGTGTTTCGTTGGTTCGAATCCTGGGCGAGGACATGGCACTGCTCATCAGACCACGCTGAGGCAGCGTCCCACATGCCACAACTAGAAGAACCCACAACGAAGAATATACAACTATGTACCAGGGGGCTTTGGGGAGAAAAAGGAAAAAATAAAATCTTTAAAAAAAAAAAATAGCAGAACTGTTTACACCAAGGACTTTAGTAACGAGCAAATAGTGTTCTTATTTTTCTTATTGTCACCCATTTTGTAAACCAAGAATAAAGGGGAAAATCTCACTCACTAAATTTTGTCATGTCAGTGGCAAAAATCAAGCTAATTTTTGAGCATCATGTACTGCTTCTAGTAGTGCTGTACCTTAATCACTAATACTTCCTCTATTTTATCTCATTGATGCTTAGTCCAAACAATCTTTCACTCTTTCTCTCCCACAAACAGTCAAAAATATAATTAGGACATTGTATACACCTAGGACATTTAAATATGTGTATTTAGAAAACCATGGGTTGTGCCCCCAGGAAGGCAAATTTCATGGTGCCCTATAGTTCTCAGACAGATTTCAGTGCATGCCTTTTCTTTCTAATTAAATATCAACACCTCTTTATTTCAAATGGCTTCTTTTGATCAATAAGTTACTGAGCTTAATGCTAACTAACAATGGTGGCAAAATAAATAAACCTTGGGGATGTAATGTACAGCATGGTGACTATAGTTAATAATGTTGTATTGTATATTTCACAGTTGGTAAGAGAGTAGGTCTTAAAAGTTCTCAGCTCAAGAAAAAATAATTTGTAACTCTGTGTAGTGATGAATGTTAACTAGACATTTTGGTGATCATTTTGCAATATACATTCGTATGTCACTTGATGATGGGGATAGATTCTGAGAAATGGGTTGTTAGCTGATTTTGTCATTGTGAGACCATTATAGAATGTACTTACACAAACCTAGGTGGTATTGCCTACTACACACTAGGCTGTATAGTATAGACTATTGCTTCTAGGCTACAAACCTCAATGGTGTTTTACTGTACTAAATACTGCAGGCAATAGTAAAACAATGGTATTTATGTATCTAAACATATCTAAACATAGAAGAAGTACAGTAAAAATACAGTATAAAAGATAGAAATTGGTACACCTGTATAGGAACTAACCATGAGTGGAGCTTGCAGGACTGGAAATTGCTCTGGGTGAGTCAGTAAGTGAGTAGTGAGTGAAAGTGAAGGCCTAGGTCAGCATTATACACTACTATAGACTTTATAAGCACTCTACACGTAGGTTAAACTAAATTTATAAAAAAATATTTTTCTTTCTTCAATATAAATCAACCTTAGCTTATTGTAACTCTTTATCTTTATGAACTTTTAAATTTTTTCAACTTGTTGACACTTTTATAACAGTTTAAAACACAAATACATTGTACAGCTGTAAAAATTTTTTTCTGTCTTTATGTTCTTATTCTATAAGCATTTTTTACTTTACAAATTTTTATTTTCTTTTTCTTTTTAAACTTTTTTGTTAAAAACTAAGATACAAACACACACACTAGCCTAGGCCTACATCATCAATATCACTGTCTTCCCATCTTATCTTACTGGAAAGTCTTCAGGGACAATAACACACAAGGAGATGTCACCTCAAATGATAATACCTTTTCTGAAATGCCTCCTGAAGGACTTGCCTGAAGCTCTTCTTGAGGAGGTGTCATTTCTTTTCAGAAATATGTCAATGGTGGTTTGCTTGTTTTGTTTTTTTTCATCATAGATTTGCTTGTAAGAAGATAATGTACCAACAACATTCCTTTCTATTAATGAAAACATTTTACTGTTGGCGGTGATGTTTCTAAAATTTTAAGGAGTTTATTGAAGTCTGAAAAAGCCTCTGCTAAACCCTTCACTGTGAATTTTCTTGGGACTTCTTTTTCCTCCCCTGTACTTTCCTTTTCTCTTGCACTTCTTCAGCTGTGCATTCCTGGTCCAGTTTCAACAACTCCATGTTAGTAAGCTTCTCAGGAACCACCTCTAGGAGCTCCTCAATGTCATCCTCATCCACACCCAGGTTAAAGTTGTTTGCCATATCAACCACAGCCTTCTTGACTTTTGCAACCTCTTCATCTTTGGAAAATCCTTTGTAGTAATAGATGAAACTCTTAACTGTATTCTTCCAAATGCCATTCATACGCTCCTTGGTGACATCAACCCAAGCCCGGGCAAGGTTTTTGATGCAGTCATAGATGTTGTAAACATTCCAGAATCGCATCAGTGTCTTCTCAGTGTCCTCCTTGGTTGCAGCAATAGCCTGGGGGAAAACTCCTTCTCAGTTAATAATCCTTAAAAGCTGCTATAACTCCTTGATTCACTGGTTAGATCAAAGAGATACTGTTTGGAGGGAGAAACACTGCTTTGATATTGGGATGAAAATCATCAATTAAAGGAGGATAACTGGGAGCATTATCCACAATAAGCAAAATCTTGAAAGGTATGGTATTCTGCAAACAGTACTTCTCCATTTTGCTGGCATAACAATTCAGGGGGACATCTTGGAAAAGGAGGTGGGTCATCCATGACTTCTTACCGCTCATGTAGTACACTGACAGTGCGTTGCTTACTGATATGCTTGAAGGCCCTGGGGTTCCCCGCTGTGCCAGATAACAAAGCGTTTCAATTTTGTAGCCTGTAACATTGCCCCCAAGCAAGACTGTTATTCTGTCCTTAAAAACCTTGAAACCTGACATTGACTTGGCCTTCTTGTGGATGAAAGTCTTTTCAGATGTTCAGTTCCAGAATAGGAAGGTTTTATCCATATTTCATATTTTCTCTGACAAGTAATTTTCCTCCACAATCTGCTCAGTTAGACCTAATTTAGAGTTACTTCTTTAATTGCCTTCACATCGGCACTTGCAGACTCATGACTCACTTTCACATCATGTGATAAATAACAATTCTTGAATTGTTTAAACCACCAAGAGCTAGCAGTAAATTAGACATCATAGTTGTAACCATCCTTTTCTTTTAACATCATGAAAAACCTTTTTCTTTTGGCTGTGATCATCATGGTGTTGAGAAAGATACGCTTCTGTGTCTGGTCTTCAATCCGGGTCAACAGAAGCTTGTCCATGTCTCATATAGGACCTTCTCAAATTTTTGTTAGTCTTGTTGCCTTCAATGGAGCAGATCCTCTAGCAGTTTTTCCATCACTCCGTTCTTGTTCTTCGAGACAGTAGCTATAGTGGAATGAGACATGCCTGACTGGTGGACAGTAACCGTCACTGATTTTTCACCTTCATAGTCCTTAATCACTTTTAGTTTTGTTTCCAGGTAAATCACTTGACATAGCCTCTTATTGACAACATTAGCAGTGAATTTTGTATGTGCAGGGGCCATGATCATGTTGAACAGACAACATAAAACTAAGTCAAGCACAAGAGAAAATGATGAAATCAAGAGATGCAGTAAACACAAGATATATAAGGCTGTTGCCAGTGTAACACGGCATACTGTTTTAGAGTAAAATTTATATTTTATAAGTAGAAAGAGTAAACTCTAAAATAACAATAAAAATATAGTTAATAAATACACAAATCAGTAACATAGCTATTTGTTGTCATTATCTAGTGTTATGTGCTATACACAATTGTACATACTATACTTTTATATGACTGGCAGCATAGGTTTGTTTACACCAACTTCACCACAAACATGTGAGTAATATGTTGTGCTCCAACATCACAATGGCTATGACATCACTAGGCAATAGGATTTTTCAGCTCTATTATAATCTTATGGAACCACCATTGTATATGCATTCTGTCATTGACCAAAATGTTATGTGGTGCATGACTGTATGCAAATATCAAATCATTATGTGATACAACTGAAAGTAATATAATGTTATATGTCAATTATATTTCAATAAAACAACTGCAAATAAAAAGATAAAATAGATTATAAATAAATGCTATGGACATATACCAACAATTTAATAACCCACATAAAATGGGCAAATTCATAGAAAAACACAAACTACTGAAACTGACTCAATAAGTAAGAGAAAATATGAATAAAGCTACAAAAAGTAAAGAGACTTAACTAGTGATCAAAAATTTCTCAAAAAGAAAAGCTCAGGACAAGATGACATCACTGCTGAATTCTATCTAATGTTTAAAGAAGAATTAACACAATGGAGTGACATAATCAAAATGGCAAAACAGGAGTTTTCTACCATCTTTTCCCCAAAAAACACTGATTTTGATAATCATTCATAGATGAGAGAGCCTTTGTGGAAGTCCAGGAATCAAGTAGAGATGCTTCAGCAGACCGCTGGAACAAAAAGAAAAAAAAATATGAGATTGGATGTATTAAAGAGGGTAGGAAGAAGAATTTTACTTTACCTGCATCATCACTTCCTCAGAGCAGTTCAGCTCAGTGCCAAGAGAGACATTCTTAGTCTTAATTTCTCCCATGGGGGAAGCTGAGAGCATGTAAGGGAGCATCTGGCTTTCTCAGTTGTACAGGACACTCTCAAGGATTCACTTTTTTCTTGCCCCATCCAGAACACTGAGATGCTGCTGCCTGACAGAGGGGCAGGGTAAAGCTGGCAGAATAGCAGTCAGGGCTCTCAGAAGGCATCAGAGGGACATGGATCCTACAAACTATGTAGTAGATAACAAAAGGAAGCCTGACTATAAGCTGCCAGGGATGCTTTGCCTGCAGATTCCCCAAAGTGGCTCATGGGCAACCCCAATGCTCCTTGAACCATGACTAGGTAGCCAGCTTCCTGTAAGCACCTCCAAGGGTGATGAGTGTGAGCCTTTGCAAACAGCTAGTGAGCTTGCACAGAAAGCTGGCCCAACTTTGTGGGATTTGGAGAAAGCTCACAACTTAAGCATTCATAACCGCCCTAAGGAAAGCAAAGAGGAGGCTGTCAATTCTCAGCCTGGCTTTACAAAATCAAGAACAGGCATCCAATCTTATGAATCCTTTCTTCTCAAGAAGAAAAAAGAAGTGCAGAACAAGAATATTGACAGGAAAGGACTGAGAAAGCCTCAGAATCCCTACCAGACAGATAGAAGGTATTACTCTCTAGAAGCAAGTCAGTAAAGAATGGAGAAGGTGATTGCTTCTTTAAATGCAAAGAGTACAATGTAAGACTACAACAATGTGAAAACTCAAAGAAACATGACCCATAAAAGGAATATGATAATTTTCCAGTAACCAACTTCGAAGAAATGAGAGATCTGTGATTTGCCCAATAAAAATTCTAATAAAAAATTTTAATAAAGCTCAATGAGCTACAGAAAATAGAAGAATTATTCAGTGAAATCAGAAAAGCAACACATGAACAAAATGAGAAGTTTAACACAGAAATAATAATTGTAAAAACGAACCTAACAGAAATTCTGGAACTGAGGAATACAATGAATGAAATTTTAAAAAAATGCAAAAGAGAGCATAAGAGCAGACAATAAAACAGAATAAAGAAAATCTGAAATAAAAGACGGGCCATATAAAATTATCCAGAGGAGAACAAAGAAAAAAGTAAAAAAGAGTGAAGACAGCCTATGTGGATTATGGGATACCATTAAGGGAAACAAATTGTTGGAGTTCCAGAAGGAGAAGAGAGGGAGAAAGGGGCAGAAAGCTTTTAAAAAAAAAATAATGGCAGAGACCATCACAAATCTGAAGAGATATGGCCATTAAAGTTCATGAATGAAGCCAATAGGTTCCCTAAAAATTGAAACTCAAAAAATTATTTTCCAAGACATATTGTAATAAAACTATCTAAAATAAAAGACAGAGAGAAATATAAAGGCAGCAAGACAAAACATTACCTCACATACAAGATAACCCCCGTAAGGCTATCAGCGGATTTCTCAGCAAAACTTTGCAGGTCAGGAGAAAGCATGATATATTCAAATTGCTGAAAGAAAAAATCTGGCAACTAAAAACACTTTACCCAGCAAAGTTGTCCTTCAGAAATGAGGGAGAGATACTTTTCCAGACAAACAAAAGCTGAGGAGTTCATAACTGCTAGTCCTGCCTTACAAGAAATCCTGAAAGGAGTTCTTCAAGGTGAAATGAAAGGATGGTAATTAGTAACAGGAAAACATGAAACACACTGGTAAAGGTTAAATTATGAAGTCAAATTCAGAATATTATAATATGGTGATATGTTAATTATTTTGCTCTGGTATAAAGTTAAAGGACAAAAGTATTACCAAAAACTATGGCTGCAATAATTTTTAAATGGATACACAATGCAATGACAGATAAGTAATGACATTAAAAACCATAAAATATGGGAGGGAGGAGTAAAAAGGTAGAGTTTTCGTATATTACTGAGGTTATATTATTAGCTAAAAATTGAGTCTTATACCTATAAGAAATTTTATGTAAGCCTTATAGTAACCACAAAGCAAAAACCCACAGTAGAAAAAAAATGAATTGTTGTAAACTTTAATTTTTCTGACATTCAACAGTGAATAGTTTCCTTTTCTCTAGCATGTACTATGAAACTGAATAATGGAGAAATTGTTGTGAAAATATGCCCACAGATATTTGGCTGTGTCATCTCAAATGATCTTCCTATATATGTGAGCTACATATATCCCACCATGAATAATGACTGAGACCCTTGACAGGATTATTTAGTTGGGTTGTTTACATGTTTTTTCCCCAAATGATCAAGTTTGACTATTTACATTGATCAAATGAAACTGAATTCACTTCACTTTGCAGCTGTGTACATATAGATGCAAATGAGTAATGTAGAAAAGTAAAGCAATTAGACAGCAAAGGCCTTCTTGTTAATGAAATATTGCTGTAATTGAAATATTTTGTCATACTTTTAAAAGTCAATACTTCTCTTTACCAGCAAGAAAAATATTTTGTGTTGAAAACTGATGTGACATAAATAATATAATTAAAAGTTGGATCATCCAACACTATACTAACCAGAAACTTGAAAAATCAATATTTCTTACATTTCCCAGCACAAATCTTTAGTCTACTAACCCAGGCTAATTCCAGAGCTAGAGAGAATCAGTGCCAAAAGAGTGTAATATTCTATGTAAATAGTTTTGAATAGTAACATTAATTTTTATGTAGGAGCCTAAATGCATATTTTGTCACATTTACATAGAGGTCAATGACTTATTGATTATTTATAAACTTCTATATATACTGAAGAGTAGTTCATTCTTTACCTGCAGAACTTTGGTACCTTTGCTACAAATACCTTTTAAAAGCCTGAGAGGCTGTGCCACAAAAGTCCAGTCCTCCAAACAAGTCATTGGAACATATACTGGTAAGTTAAGCAGTAACTTATAGAATATATAATAATTTATTCTTTTCATGAGGGCGTGTATTTTGCTCTGGTTCATCTATGAATTCCCATAGCACAATACAGTGTCTGGAATATGGTTTTAATTGTTAGTGCCATCAAGTATATTCTGATTCCTAGCAACCCTGTGTAGAGTAGAACAGAGCCCTGCCCCATCTTTTTGTGCCATCCTCTGACCTTCTGTAGCTGTATCAGACAATACTTCACTTCTATTCATAGACTTTTCATGGCCAATTTTTTTGGAAGTAGGTGGCCAGGTCCTTCTTTCTAGTCTGTCCTAGTCTGGAAGCTCCACTGAAACCTGTCCACGATGGGTGACCCTGCTGGTATTTGAAATACTGGTGGCATAGCTTTCAGCATCACAGCAACATGCAGCCTCACAGTATGACAACGGACAGATGGGTGATGTTCCCTGACTGGAAAGCAAACCCAAGCCACAGTGGTTAGAGCACCAAATCTTAAGCACTAGACCACCAGGGCTGGCTCTGGAACATAACAGATACTTAATAAATATTTATCAAATGAATGAGTGCATGAACATCTGTAGTGAATATCTACGAGCTGATCCCTCAGTAAGATGCATGAATTTTCTTTCCTGCATTCATTCAACCAACCAAATAAGCACCAAAAATAATGAATTTCAAATATGCATGAAGCTGTGAGGAATACAAATATATACATACCACATAATCCCTATCTTCAAGTAGTTTTTAGCATCAAAAGGAATTTAAAAGTTACACATAAAGTTATAATAAACATGAAAATAGTGAGAGGTATAAACAAAATAAATTGAAAATGCACAGAAGTAATTAACTTTGGCAGCAGAGTAAGAGAAGGCTATGTCTAGGGAGTGACATTTGAGTTGAATGTTGAAGGACAGGAAAGCTCGATGACAATGAAGATAGGAAAAAGAAAACCTCAGTAGAAAGAAGAGTAATCAGCAAAGCACAGTAATGGGAAAATGTATGTTTAAGAAGTAGCTATTCATCCAGTTTGCTTGGAAATATGACACATATTGTAGAGAGAATAGTGGGAGAAGAATCAAGAAAGGTAGGATGGGTAATTATTATCGGGATTCTCAAGCACTAGGCTAAGGATTATTAAGTTCTACTATGGAGTACTTGAAGACTTTGGGTAAGGGAAGATATATGCCAGAGCTCTTCTTTAGGAAGATTAATCTAATTGTGTAGGGTGAATTGGAGGAAGGAACAAATAAAAGATAGAATGTCATGTAGGAAGCAATTACAATAGCCAATAACAAACAAACATCAAAAGTAGTGAGAATAGGAAGTGATGTCACTACCATAGCAGTGTAAGACACTCCTCTTTATTATCCCCCTTTTTAATCAATGAATTAGCCATCTATATGTGAACAAGAGCACGTTTGTGGGAGTTTTCAGACTTTGCACCTTGCTTCAAGAGACCCAAGAAGAATTTTTCCCACAAGTGTGACAGTAGGAAATAGACAAACCCCCATATTGGCTACAGAAACAAAGGGACCAGTGAGTCTCTCTGGACAATTCTAGCTGCTGTTGGGCAAGAATTGGCTGAATGCTGCATTGGGCAGGCACTCATCTGCAAGTGAGAACTTGCAGGAGTCCAGCCCTCCTTAAGGGAGAATCCACCACACCATTGGAGAAAAAAGAAGAAGAAAAAGAAAAATATGACTTTGGTCACAGGAAAGGTGAGTTTTGTCGCCCCAGAGGTAGTAAGAAAAACTTTCTTGGTGCTGTCTCACTTCAAAGAAGGTGTTATTTGGGACTGATTTATCTGGTGGAGTCACTTTTACTTCAGGGAGAGATGAGGCAGTGAGAGAAAGCCCAGCTACCCCAGCTGGGTTGGAGGTAGCTAAAGAAACCCATTTTGCTCCAGTTGTACCCAGAGTACAAAGGTGGGAGCTCTGCCACTGGGAGAGAGGGAAGATATTGAGAAAGAGTCAGATAAGAATTACAAATGGCCTTGAAGGGATTGCACTCAGCAAAAAGTCCACCCACATGCCTCTGGGAGTCTCACCCTTGGGAAATTTTCTGCCACGTCTGTGGGCACCTCAAACACACCAAGTGCTAGGCCCACACCTCCCCCCCATGCTACTGCTGATTCCTTGCACACACTTGTGAGGGTGTCCATGAAAGTGAGCTC
This sequence comes from Equus quagga, assembly GCF_021613505.1. NCBI lineage: Eukaryota > Metazoa > Chordata > Mammalia > Perissodactyla > Equidae > Equus > Equus quagga. Next base: position 60,108,921 of record NC_060276.1, on the reverse strand, counting down.
CAGTAGACAGACCATGTGCTCAGAAAATAGGCCACAGTTGGTGGGCAAAGGAGAAACCACAAACTTGAGCTTAACACCACCTTCTGGAGTAAAAAAGAAAGGGTTCCATTAGCTAGACTGGTGAAATGTAAGAACCAAAGAGGACTTAAAATCTTACTTAAGGTGGTACCTGCTACTTCAAATGTGAAAGCAGAAGTGCACAGCTACAAACAATTTGAAAAATCAAGGAAATACTGTATCACAAAAAGAGGGTAATAATTCTCCAGCAATTGAACTCAAAGAAAGGGAATATTGCAATGCAACTCACAAAGAATTTAAAGCAGCTGGTATGAAGAAATTTAATGAGCTACAAGAAAATTCAGAAAGACAATTCAATGAAATTAAGAATAAAATTAATAAACAGAAAGAATTCTTTACCAAGGAAATTGAAATTATAAAACAAATGAAAATTCTGGAGGTGAAGAATTCAATAAATGAAATGAGGAATGAAATAGAAACCACTGGTAACAGGGAAAACCACATGGAAGAAAAAATAAGTGACTTAGGAGTGACATCAGCAACTTGGCAGAGTGAGCTCTTCCCTTAGACTCTTCCCCTAAGATAAAATGAAAAGGACATTCATTTACCAACAGAAGACATTCACATAACACAAAAGACATCTGAGAGACCCACACAGTCATACATCTGAAGGTGGGGGTTTTGGACCCACTGGAGGAAGTAGAATATACTAAAGGGATCTTCTGTCCCTCCTCGAATGGCAGCAACCCAGGGCATGGGGCTGCACACAGCTCCGAGAGGAGAAGGGGAACACATGGCTATCCATGGGAATACCTTCACTCTCCAAGTTCCCTCAGCCTGTGGGAAAGCCCCACACAGAGGTGGCTAAACTATTGCAGGAGTGCCTTCATCAAGCCAGCACCCCAGGAGAGCAGATAAGTGAGGGCAGAGTGAGAACACCCTTGGCATCATGCAGACAAGAAAAAGAGCCACTCCCCCAGGGTAGTTCTTGAGCTCAGCAGGTTGGCCAGAGTGCCCGCACATACAATAGAAAAGAAGTAGGTGTGAGCAAGCAAGCTGTGGATTGTGGCAGGCTCAGAATACACAGTTCTTGACCCCCACCCTGTGGTGGCAGTTGGAAGCTGCAACTACATATTATCACTATGTGGAGGCACAAATGCACACCATTGAACCTTATGAGGAAATATAATACCATTCCAAACCAGAAGGAAAATGATGAGCACCTAGAAACCAATCCTGAATGCACAGAAATTTATAGTCTAAATGACAGAGAATTCAAAATAGCTGTCATGAAAAAACTTAACAAGTTACAGGAAAATACAGATAGACAGTTCAATGAAATCAGGAACAAAATTAATGAACAGTGGGAATACTTCACAAAAGAGATTGAAACTATAAAGAAAAAACAATCAGAAATGTTGGAGATGAAAAACACAATGGATGAGGTAAAGAAAAACCTGGACTCCCTGAATAATAGAGCTGATATTATGAAGGAGAGAATTATCAGTCTCTAGGACAGAATTATAGAAATGCTTCAGATGGCGGAAAAGAGAGAACTAAGACTAAAACAAAATGAAGACATTCTCTGAGCAATATCTGACTCAATTAGGACATGCAACATAAGAATTATAGGTATTACATAGAGAGAAGAGGAGGAGAATGGAGAAGAAAGCTTGTTCAAAATAATAATAGCTGAGAACTTCCAAAATCTGGGGAAGGAGCTAGAAATACAAGTTAAAGAAGCCAATATACCTCCTAATTATACAATGCAAAAAGACCTTCTCAAATACATATAGCTATAAAGCTGGCAAAAGTCAATGACAAAGAAAAATTATTAAGGGCAGCAAGGCAGAAGGAAATAACTTACAAAGGAATGCTGTCAGTCTTTCTATGGATTTCTCAGCAGAAACTTTACAGTCTAGGAGAGAAGGGAATGATATATGCAAAATTCTGAAAGACTAACACTTTAAGACAAGAATACTCTATCCAGCAAAAATATCTTTCAGATATGAGGGAGAGAAAAAATTTTCCCAGATACACAAAAGGCAAGGGATTTCATCACCACAAGAGCCCCCCACTACAAGAAATGCTCAAGAAGGCCCTCATACATGGAAAAAAAAGAGAAAGGTGTCACAAAGCCTTGAGCAAGGACATAAAGAGACAAAATCTGAAAATTGCAGCTCTCTATCAGAACAAGCAAACACTTATAATATTAAAGATGAAGGGAAGGAAAACATAAAAAATAAATATAATCACATCATTTTAACCACAAACTCACAACACAGATGGAATAATTTGTGACAATAATAACTTAGAAGGGGAAGAGGAAAGGGATGGAATCAGCTTAGTCTAAGGAAATAGGAGGCTATCAGAAAATGGACTACCTCATCTATGAGATTTTTTATACAAACTTCATGCTAGCCACTAAGCAAATAATAAGAACAGAGACACAAATGACAAATAAAGAGAAAACTAAGAAAACCATCATAGAGAACTACCAAACTGAATTGGTAGTCCAAAATACATGGGACAAGAAACAAGGGAAATACAGAAGAACCAGAAAACGAGTGATAAAATGGCAGCATTAGCCCTCATATATGAATGATCACTCTAAATGTAAATGGATTGAATTGTCCAATCAAAAGACACAGTGTTGGGATAGATTAAAAACAAGACCCAACAATATGCTGCCTCCAGGAAACACATCTCTAAAGACAAAAACAGGCTCAGAGTAAATGGATGGAAGATGTTACTCCAAGATAAGGGAAACAAAAGAAAGAAGGTCTTGCCTTACTTATATCAGACAAAGTAGACTTCAAGATAAAACAGATAATGAAAGACAAAGAAGGCCAGTATATAATGATAAAAGGGACACTCCACCAAGAAGGCACAACACTTATAAATATCTATGCACCTAAAACAGGAGCATCAAAGTACATAAAGCAACTATTAACAAACCTAAAAGGAGATATTAATAATAACCACAATAATAGTAAGGGATATCAACACTCAACTCCCATCAATGGATAGATCACCCAGACAGAAAATCAACAAGGAACAGTGGAATTAAATGAAAAGCTAGACCAGTTGGACTTAATAGACGTATATTCGGACTCCATACAAAAACTGCAGAATGTACATTCTTCTCAAGTGCACATGGAACATTCTCAAAGATAGACCATATGTTGGGAACCAAGGCAAGCCTCAATAAATTTAAGAAGATTGAAATCATATCAAACATCTTTTCTGACCATTACACTATGAAACTGCAACTCAACTACAAGACAAAAACTGGGAATGTGACAAATATGTGGAGACTAAACAACATGCTACTGAAAAACCAATGGATCATTGAAGAAATTAAAGGAGAAATCATGAAGAAATGACTTAAAGGACAGCTATATAGAAATGATACACTTAGAAGAAGAGAGGGAAATAAGATTTAAAAGGAGTGAAGAAAGGCTACAAGAGTTAGTAGAATCCATCAGGAAGGCAAATATCCAAATTATTTGGGTCCAGAAAGAGAAAAGAAGGAGAAGGGGGCCGATAGTTTATTTAAAGAAATAATAGTTGAGAACTTCCTGAGCCTAAGGAAGGACTTGGACGGGCAAGTCCACAAAACTAATAGAATAGGCTATTGGCTCAATGCAAAATGAGCTTCTCTAAGACAAATTATAATGAACCTGTCGAAAGTCAACAACAGTGAAAGAATCTTAAAGGTAGTCAGGGAAAAAAGGAAAGTAACCTACAAGGGAAACCCCAGTAAGCTATCAGCACATTTCTCAGCAGAAACTCTACAGGACAGAAGAGAGTGGAATGACCAATTCAAAGTGTGGAAAGATAAAAATTGACAGCCAAGAATAGTTTGTCTGGCAAAGATATCCTTCCAATATGAAGGAGAAATAAAAGCTTTTTCAGACAAACAAAAGCTGAGGGAGTTCATCACCAATAAATCTGCCTTGCAAAAAGTGCTGAAAGGAATTCCTGAAGGTGAAATAAAAAGGCACTAATCAGCAACATGAAAACATATGAAAATACCCAACACATTGGTAAAGGTAAAAAACAGATATCACTAGAAAACTGTAACTCTATAGTGGGATGGTGTGTTAAGCACTCAACTATTGTATAAAAATTAAAGAAAAAGAGTAGTAAAAGTTATAAGAGCTACCATAAATTGTAAACAAATACACAACATAAAAAGAGGTAAATTGTAATATGAATAATTTAAAATAGAAGAGTAAAAGGATGGAGCCTTTATAGGCATTTGAAGATAAGTTGCTCTGAGCCTAAAATGGACTGTTTTATCTGTAAGATGTTTTATGTGATTCACAAGGTAACCACAAAGAAAAAAACCTAGAGTAGATACACAAAAAACAAAGGGAAACAGAGCATACTCCCACAGAATTTAACCAATTTATGAAAGTAAGCAGAGACACATGGAAAAAAAACAAGGGAAATACAAAACAACTAGAAAACAATCAATAATATGGCATTAGTAAGTCCTTATATATCAATAATTTCTCTAAATGTAAGTGGATTGAATTCACCAATCAAAAGTCACAGAATGGCTAGATGGATTAAAAAAATGACCCAACTACATGTTGCCTCCTACAAGAGACTCATTTCAGATTTAAGGGCACACAAAGACTCAAAGTGAAGGGATGGAAAAAGATCTTCTATGCAAGTAAGTATAAAGAATTAAGTTTATAGCAACAAATGCATATATTAAGAAATTAGAAACTCAAGGAAAGTGAGATTAGCAATATTTACATCAGACAAGTAGACTTTAAACAAAAAATGGTAACAAGAAACAAGGAAGGTCATTATATAATGATAAAGATAACCCCCCAACAAGAAAATATAACAATTGTAAACATATATGCATCCTACATTGAAGCAACTAAATATTTTGAGCAAATACTGACAAATATGGAGGGATAAATAGACAACAATAAATTAATAGCAGGAGACTTCAATGCCCCACTTCTGACAATGAATAGATCATCCAGACATAAAATTAACACAGAAACATTTGACTTCAACCATACATTAAACCAAATGAACCTAAAACACATATACGGAATGATCCATCAAACAGCATCAGAATATACATTCTTCTCAAGTGCAAACAGAACATTCTCAAGGAAGATCATATGACAGAACACAAAACATGTCTTAGCAGAATTAAGAAAACTGAAATCATACCAAGTATCTTTTCCAACCACAATTGCTTGAAACTGGAAATCAACATGAGGAAAGCTGGGAAAGCTAAAGATATCTGGAAATTAAAAACAACTCCATGAACAACCAGTGGGTCAAAGAATAAATTAAAAAGGAAATAAAAAATATTTGAAAAAATAAAAAGAGGAACACAACTTACCAAAACATATGGGATTCTGCAGAAACAGTCCTGAGTGGTAAGTTTACAGAAATAAGTGCACATTAAGAAATTAGAAAGATCTCAAATAAACAACGTAACTTTACACCTCAAGAACCTAGAAAAAGAAGAGCAAGTTAAGCTCAAAGTTAGCAAAGGTAGAAAATAATAAAGATCAGAACAGAAATAAATGAAATAGAGACCAGAAAAACAATGTAAAATATCAATAAACCTAAGAGATGGTTTTTCAAAAAGATAAACAAAATTGACAAACCTTTAGTGAGACAAACTAAGAAAAAAAGACAAAATCAGAAATTAAAGAGGAGAAAAGATAACTGACATTACAAGAATATATAGGATCATAAGAGATTACTATGACTAATTAGACACCAACAAAAGATAACCTAGAAGAAATGGATAATTTCTTAGGATCATAAAATGTACCAAGATGGAATCAGAAAGAAATAGCAAGTCTTAACAGACCAAAAACAAAAAGTAGATTGAATCCTTAATTAGAATCCTCCTCACACAGAAAACCTCAGGACCAGATGGCTTCACAGGTGAATTCTATGAAACATATAAAGAATAATTAACACCAATCATTCTCAAACACTTCCAAAACATTGAAGAGGGAGGAGTACTTCCATTCATTCTACAAGTACAGCATTACCCTGATATAAGTGAGATAAGGACAATACAAGGAAAGAACACTACAGAACAATATCCCTCATAAATATAGATGCAAAAATTTTCAACAAAATATTAGCAAACCAAATTCAAGAAATCATTAAAAGGATTGTACACCATGACCAAGTGGAGTTTACACCTAAGATACAAGAATGGTACAACATATGCAAATCAATAAATGTGACACATAACATTAATAGAATAAAAGATAAAATTTCTATGATCATCCCAATAGATGTAGTAAAAGCATTTTAACTAAATACAACATCCCTACATGATAAAAATCCTTGACACATTGGTTATAGAAAAACTACACCTCAATATAATAAAGGCCATATATGACAAACCCGCAGCTAACCTTATACACAATGGAGAAGAATTGAAAGCTGTTCTCTTAAGGTCAGGAATAAGACAAGGGTTCCCACTCTCCATTTTTATTCAACATAATCCTGGGGGTGCTAGCCAGAGCTATCAGGCAAGACAAAGAAATAAAAGTATCAAAATCAGAAAGGAAAATTAAAATTATACTTATTTGCAGAAAATATTATTTTGTATATAGAAAATCACAAGGGCTGAACCAAAACAATGTTGGAACCAGTCAACAAATTCAATTTGCTGAATATAAAATCAGCATACAGAAATCAACTTCATTTTTATACACTAATAAAGAAACATCTGAAGAAGAAATAAATAAAACTATCCCATTCAAAATAGCATCATAAACAATAAAATACCTGGAAATAAATTTAACCAAGAAGTGTAAGATATGTACAATGCAAACCACAAGACTTTGTTGAAAGAAACTGAAGAAGACACAAACAGCTGGAAAGACGTCACATGTTCACGGATCAGAAAAATTAATATACATCAAACTAAAAAGCTTCTGCACAGCAAAGGAAACCATCAACAAAACGAGAAGACAACCTAACATTTGGGAGAAGATATTTGCAAACCATATATCAGATAAGGGGTTAATATCCAAAATATACAAAGAACTAATACAGCTCAACAACAAAAAACCCAACAATCCAGTTAGAAAATGGGCACAGGATCTGAACAGAGATTTCTCTAAAGAAGATATACAGATGGCCAACAGGCATATGAAAAGATGCTCAACAAATCAAAACTACAACAAGGTATCACCTCACTCTGGTCAGAATGGCTATAATTAACAAGACAGGAAACAACAAATGTTGGAGAGGATGTGGAGAGAAGGGAACCCTTGTTCACTGCTGGTGGGAGTGCAAACTGGTGCAACCACTATGGAAAGCAGTATGGAGTATCCTCAGAAAATTAAGGATAGATCTACCATATGATCCAGCTATCCCACTTCTGGGTATTTATCCAAAGAACTTGAAAACACAAAGGCATAAAGATACTTGCATCCCTATGTTCATTGCAGCATTATACACAATAGCCAAGACTTGGAAGCAACCTAGGTGCCCATCAAAGGACGAATCTATAAAGAAGATGTGGTATTTATACACAATGGACTACTACTCAGCCATAAGAAATGACAGAATCTGGCTATTTGTGACAACATGGATGGACCTTGAGGGTATTATGCTGAGTGAAATAAGTCAGAAGGAGAAAGTCAAATACCATATGATCTGACTCATAAGTAGAAGATAAAAACAACGACAAACAAACACATAGCATCAGAGATTGGATTAGTGGTTACCATAGGGGAAGGGGGTAGAGGGGAGGGCAAAAGAGGTGATTAGTCTCACACGTGAGAGGATGGACTATAATTAGGTTTTGGGTGGTGAACATGATGTAATCTACACAGAATTTGAAATATATTATGATGTACATCTGGAAAGAAATTAATTAAAAAATATGCATACTACACAAAGCTATCTATAGATTCAATGCCATCCCTATCAAAACTTAAATGGCATTCTTCACAGAAATAGGAAAAACAGTCCTAAAATTTTTATGGAACCACAAAAGACCCCAGATAGCCAAAGCAATCCTGAGAAAGAAGAATATAGCTAGAGGCATTCAACTTCCCAATTTCAAACTATATCTTAAAGCTATAGTAATAATACAGCATGGTACTGGCATAAAATAGACACCTAGAAAAGTGGAACAGAATAGAGAACCCCAAATTAAACCTCCACATATATAGTCAACTAATATTTGACAAAAGAGTCAGAAATATCTAGTGAGGACAAGAAAGTCTCTTCAACAAATGGTGTTGGGAAAACTGAATAACCCATGCAAAAAATGAAATTGGAACCCTATCTCACACCACTTATAAAAATTAACTCAAAGTGGATCAAGGACTTAAACATAAAACCTGAAACCATAAAACTCCTAGAAGAAAACATAGAGAGGAAATCCCCTAACACTGGTTTTGGCAATACATTTTTGAATATGAAACCAAAAACACAAACTCTAAAAGAAGAAAATTAATAAATGGGACTATATCAAAAAGCTTCTGAACAGCAAAAGAGACAATCAATAAAATGAAAAGGCAACCACAGAAGGGGAGAAAGTTTTTGGAAACCATATATTGGAGAAGGGGTTAATATTAAAGTATATAGAGAACACATACAACTCAATAACACATAAACAAATAATCCAATTAAAAAATGGGCAGATGAACTAAATAGACAATTTTTCCAAAGAAGACATCCAAGTGGCCAACAGGTACATGATAAAGTCCTCAACGTCACTAATAATCAGACAAATGCAAATCAAAAGCAGAATGAGATATCACCTCACACTTGTAAGAATGGTGACCATCAAGAAGACAAGATAAGTTTTGTGGAGAATATGGTAAAAAGCATACACTTGTATATTGTTGTTGGGGTTGTAAACTGATTTGGCCACTACAGAGAAGAGTATGGAGGTTCCTTAAAAATTAAGAATAGATCTACTGTATGATCTAGCAATCCCGCTTCTGGGTGTATATCCGGGAAGTGAAAATAGGTTACCAAGGAGAAGTAAGCACTCCCATGTTTATTGCAGCATTATTCATACCAACCAAGATATGTAAACAACCTAAGTGTCCGTCAATGGATGAATGAATACAAAAGATTGGTATATACATACAATATAAACTACTCAGCCTTGATTAAAAAAAGGAAATTCTGCCATTTGTAACAACATGAATATACCTTTAGGATATTATGCTACGTGAAATAAGTCAGACAGTGAGAGACAAATACTGTATGATATCTTTTATATGTGAGGTCTTGAAAAAAACATAATCATAAAAGCAGAGAGTATAGTGGTGGTTACCAGGGGCTGGAGGGTGAGGGAATGGGAGAGACGTGTTTAAGGGTACATACCTGCAACTAGCAGATAAATAAGTCCTGGAGACCCAATATATAGTATAGTGATTATAGACAACAAAAATGTATCATAAACATTAAACTGGCTAAGAGATTAGATCTTAATTGTTCTCAACACTAGAAGAAATGATAACATCCTGATATAATAGAGGTGTTAAATGCTACAATGGCAATCATATTGCAATATAAATGCATCAAATCAATATACTATACACAGTAAACTTACACAATATTATATGTCAAATATATCTCAATTAAAAATGAAGTGAGAAGGGGCAATTTAATATTTATTTCGGTAAAAAAAGTATCAAAAAAATAAAAATAGGGGGCTGGCCCATGGCATAGTGGTTAAGCTCAGGGTGCTTCATTTCAGTAGCCTGGTTCACAGATTGGGATCCCAGGTATGGACATACATCGCTCATCAGCCATGCTGTGGTGGCAACCTACATATGAAGTAGAGGAAGTTTGACATGGATGTTAGCTTAGGGCTAATCTTCTTTGGGAAAAAATAAATAAATAAATAAAAATAAAAAATAAATTTTACTGAAAAAATTTGTCCTTTTTTAAAACATGAAACTCTCTTTTCAAACAGTTTTTACTTTAAAAATTCCAACATACTTTGCATTCATAGATGCAGAATAAATTGGAACTCCAAATGTTTCATGAATAAAATATTTTCAATGTAAATAATATAATTGGTCTGCTTCATTTGAGGGTCATGCACTTTTTTTTAATGAGCCCCTTTTATGCATGGAGATGACTAAAATTGCTCTTCTATTAAAAGTAATTTCTGGATTTGGCTATTTTCCCAATTTTTATGTTTCTTTAGTGCGTCTCTCCTTGTTCATATACAAAGTTGGCATTGATCAAAATTCAAAAGACAACTTTTTAATTTGTTGTAAAATATAGATCCATTTATCCTCCTTAACATAAGTTCAGAATTCAAGGTGAATGTACAAATAAATATATTCATTAAAAGATGGAAAGTTGCCCTGAACTAAAGCATTGTGATCAGTCAATAAATACACAGAAGCAGCTATTTGCATAGAAAAATATGAATGAAGTGGATTTTTGGTATGATAATTAGATTCTTTCTTGCTTACACCAGTCACGGATGGCATCAAGCAGTCAGTTTTTTGGACTGACATTTTGAGAGCTACTTACCAACATGAGTGTTGAGGAGCTTTTCTTGCTGAATTGGTCAGTGGTCCCTAAGGTCCAAAGTTACTGAATATAGCAGTTGAGTGCACTGATCCTTCATTTTATAAGCCAGTAAGTAAAGCAACTTTGGAAAGCGGATATATACAAAGCATGCAACTAGTAAATGCCTCCAACTAAAACTGTCCTGACATTTCTGTAAGTACAAATGTGAGGGTATAGAAATAAATCGTATTTTAAAAGAAGATATTTATTTCTGTATTCAGTCTAGCAGAAAATAATCCTGTCTTATACTTTTCTTCTTATCCATAAAATCAGAGTTTAATGACCTACACTTTAATGTCGCTGAAGTCTTTTTTTGTTTTTAATCTTTATGTGTTGGAAAACTTTTAGTCGGATACATACCTATGGTGATTTTTAAAGAGCAAACATAATGAAAAAGAATACTCTGTTTTCATGCAAATCCACCCAGCTGTATAGGAAATCTATCCTTGCTCTCTGATGTGAGAATCTGCAGGAAAAAAAATGCAAGTGGAGATACGATAAAAACAAAAAGACTGACAGAACATGCAAACAAAAATTAATCATTAGAAAACTGTGGACTCATTGCCATCAAAAGAATTAGGTGGCATAAGAAAACAAAGGCATTCACTGATAAAAGTAACTATGGCAGGATGGCTTTTTAATTCCCAATTTCTTATACCACAAAGATAACTGAAATTAAACACCTCTTGGGAATACTTGCTTTTCATCTAGCTTTTCTAAGACGTGTCGACATATTCTCTATTAAATCTTTATCAAAGGTCATTGGTAATCTTATTTAGGAGACAAACATACAGATGAATTTATCCCACTGGTTTAAACCATCAGAAAAAGACATTTGTATCTACAATAAGAAGAGACCCTTTCTAAATCTAATAATCTTCTCTACTTATTTAGTAATCTACTATATTTATTATATTTTAAAAAGTTAAATTAGTTCCAAACTCAATTTAAAGTGTATCTGAAAGCCTATTATATATGGGGCACATAGAGGAGGACTTGGGTAAGAAGATGTCTATGATGCAATTTCTACCTTCAGTATTTTTTAAAGTGCATGACATATTCAGGGAATGGCAAATGAATCCAATGAAGCAGATGTGAAGGGATTTACTGAAAAATAAATTTGGGAAGGTAGCTTGAGTCCAGAATTTGAAGAGCCTTAGATTATTGCTTGAAGATTGAGAATTTATTCTTGAGTCAATGGAGAACCAGTGAAAGTTTTAGAGGAGGTGAGTGTCATGATTTAAACTGTATTTTGAAAACATAAACCCGGTAGCAGTTTGAAAGATGGGTTAGGTACAAGACTGGAGATGATGAGAATGGTTAGGAGGACACGTGACTATTTGGAAGTAATCAAGTCATACATTTGAAATAAATTAGACTAGAAAGAAGAAAAAGAACAATGAAGGCAAAATGACTCTTTTGTAGAAAAGATTTTCTAAGGAGTATGTAGTATACCTCTTTTGTTCTGAAAATCCTCCCACTTAGATGGGACTTCCTGGAATCATGTTCTAGACAAATACAGCCAAATATATTTGTTCATCTGGAATCCCAAGTTTTCATCTTTAGTATGAATTGGATTTTGAACTTCAATAGTTGGTCCTCAGAAAGCTCTGTGAATCACCTAAAATTGCTTTCAAAATGCTTTATCCATCTGAACTCTTCTCAAGATGCCTATATGACTCACTTCTTCATTAAAATCTCTGCTCAAAATCAGAGCAGCCTTACTTAGTTACCCCTTATAAAATGCCAAGCCCTGCCATCTTGCCCTGTTGTGCTCTATTCCCTTAACTGTGTTTTATTTTTTCTTCATGTGATTTTTTTATTTCTCTGTATCCAGCTATTTGCTTATAGTCAGACTCTTCCCTTATAACAATATAAGCTTAATGAGGGCTTTGTCTGTTTTATTCATCACTTTATTCCCAGGGACTGATAATACCTGATACAGTGTTGGTGCTCAATAAATACTTGCTGAATAAATGATTAAATTAATGTATGTATGAGTGTTTTTGAAATCATGAAAAATAATATTGATAAGAATAGTGGATTTCTACTTTGGCTTGCTTCTCAGTGAATAACTAAGACACTGTATGGCATAGTGATAAATATTAGGGGCTCTGAAATCTTACTTCCTGATTCCATTATTTATTAGCTGCATGATCTTAGATAAATTAATTTCTATGTAAGCTTCATTTTCTTTACCTGTAAAATGGGGATAATAGTACCCACTTCATAATGTAGTTGTAAGAAGTAAGTAAATTCAGTACAGTGACCAACACATAGTTTGGAATAGCCATGAGACATTTTTGGCCAATTAGATGTAGAAGGAAGTGGGAATCCTAGTACCTAGCCAAGGCCTTTAGAAGTAGGGCATGATATTGCTGGCTTGCTTCCATAAATCTGTGATCTCTGTGAGAAGAGCATTGCCAAGGTAGCTACTGCTACCTCAGCCTGGGCTCCAGAATAAAACAAGTGGAGCAGAAGTGAACCTGACCAGAAACCTGAAAACAACCTTACTGACCTATTGCCTGAAGTAGAGCTGTGGCAGCTAACCTCCAGACCTGGGAGCAAGAAAATTGAAGACTTGTTATTTAAGGTGGTGTTTTTTTTTTTGTTTTTTGTTTTTTTTACAAAAATAGCTTGACTAATGATAGCAATTGATGCATGTTAGCTAGTATTACCTTTAACAAAATCTGGAATGGCAATTCCTACTCATTAAACTGTCTTTGAGTTGGCTAGAACCGAAGTAGATTCTGTGGATAGGTGAAAGATGAGTTAAAAAAGGTTTCTTCCCTGATCAATGCTATCTCTCATTAGAAATAGGCCAAGGGCACAGACAGCTACATGCAGACACTGTTATCCTACAAAACACACAAAAAAGTGTTATGCAGTTCAGAAGAGGGAAACTGGTTGCAGGCAAGTGAATCTGGAGAAAGTTTGTGGAAGGATGGGTATTTGAGCTGAAGTTTAAAAAGAAAGTAAAGATTTTATGATCAAGTTTATGTCAATGTTCCTAAATCACAAAGCAAGATGTATGATTTTAAAAAATCAGTTATAGTATTCAAAGACCAAAACACCATATATTCATTGAATCAATAGTTTCCTATCCCACACAAGGTATCATGTAGGTATTTATGTGCATTCTCATTCATATGCATAAAGAGGAAAGGGACCAGAAAAGCATAATTATTTTTATACATGTTTATAGAACTAATTTCACTGCTGCTAATTTAACTGTAGGGATCAAACCCTATGTGGCAGTGTGTATAAGTATACGCATATACATGTACATACATATGTACATATATTCATAGAGTGAGGAGAACACTTGGAGTTTTGTGTTTGGTTTTCTGAGATTTATGATAGTTCCATATTTTTAAAAAACAGCTGGTAAAATAAGCTGAGCATTCATTTCTGAATCTGTGTTTTATTTGCGTTCTCTCAATGATTTTGTAGAAAAGTTGTCCTTTTGTAAATACATCACCCATATGACTTTGATGTAACTAGTCTATGAGTTGCTTACTGTAGAATTCCTCTTTGAAATTGCTGAGGCCTATTGGAACAACTTCTAGCCTATTTCCCTTGTGTCTGGAGAGGTTTTAATCTTCCTAGGTAATCTCACATCATTAACGTGTATATGAGAATGTGTGTGTGTGTGTGTGTGTAGTATGTATTTATGATGTGGGAATGAAGGAAAGGCAGTAGAACCGGAAAAGTTTGTATTCTACCCATTCCAAACTCTTATGTTGCTTGTACTATCCAAATATTCTGCAGGAAATATAGCACCATAGGAGTTTTCTGTCCTCCTTCTAAGACACTTAATCACATTTTGGATAATATTTATCATCATCCTCATGATTATTACTATACCTAACATTTACTGAGTGACTATGTGTCAAGTGCTTTACACAGACTATTTTCTTTAATACTTAAAACACCCCAATGAGTGAAATACTATTACTTTCCTCACTTTACAGATGAAGAAATAGATGAGACTTAGACTGGTTAAGCAACTTGCTCTAAGCCACACAGCTAATAATTTGCAGATCTAGGGTTCGTACTGAGGTCTGTCTGATAGGAAATCCCATACTCATACCCCTTCTCCTATACGTTATGCAGAGGACAATGAGAGTTTAACATTTATATCAGTATGATAGTGAAATAAATATTAGCAGTTAAATAAATATTGAATTAATGGCAGACTGAAAAAAGAGATTGGCTTTTTAAGGGTGAAATCTTATTCAATTACTTGCTGGTATTTTGGGGGGCAGGTAATGTGAGAAAACAGAGCTACTGTTCTCAAGTAAGTCTTGGGCAATTTTTGAAGTTATATTAAAATACTGAGTACACAGCTTCTAAATTTGTTAAGGGGAATAACTTACACTTTGGGCAAAAATGTTACAATATGTGTTTGATGCTATTTTCCAATCACTGTGCATCTCTGTGTTATCACATATGCCACAAAGTATGTATATGTGCATTTTGATTCTTAAACCATGCACCCTATACTGTTCAGAATAATCTCAGCGAGTAGAAACTTACTTTGGCAGTTTCTAAAAAGAAATTTTGAGGGCTGGCCTGGTGGCACAGTGGTTGAGCACGTTCCGCTTTGGTGGCCCGGGGTCCGCTGGTTTGGATCCTGGGTGTGGACATGGCGCCACTTGGCAAGCCATGCTGTGGTAGGCATCCCACATATAAAGTAGAGGAAGATGGGCACGCATGTTAGCTCAGGGCCAGTCTTCCTCAGGAAAAAGAGGAGGATTGGTAGCAGATATTAGCTCAGGGCTAATCTTCCTCAAAAAAAAAAAAAAAGAAATTTTGAATAAAAAGCTAAATAAGCAGCAATGCATCATATAAAAAAGTTAACGTCTGATATTTATGACTTTTATGTTGTCTTTTGTTGTGTATTTGTTGTGCCAGCATTTCACACCGTGGAAGAATAGCTTAGTGGTTAAGAACTTGGACTATGGAATCAGATATATTTAAGCTCAAGTCCCAGCTTATTGTACGAACTTGGGAAAGTTACTTAGCCTTTTTGACACTTACTTTCTTCATCTTTAAAAATAAAAATCAATAAACATATATTGAACACTAGTATTTGCCAGGTACTGCATTAAGTGCTGGAGATAAATGGAGACAACAAAAATCAATGTGAAATTAAAATTATGATAAGTACCAGGAACTCAGATACATAGTGCTATAAAGCATACAGGCAGTTGATCCATTCATGGAGGTAAAGGAAAGCATTCCCTGAAAAAGGGATGCTTTATTTAAAATATAGAGAAAGTGTAAGCAATAACTAGATTAAGAATAATACGTAAAGATTGCTGTGAGGATTAAATGAAATCATATATGGAATGTATGTGCAATGCTCAACACGTAGTAAATAGTCAATAAGTACTACTTTTGATTAATATTATAACTGTTTTTACTTTCACTCGCATGTGTTTTGACTATCGACTGCTGCAGAACAAACGACCCCAAAATTTGGTAGTTTAACGCAAACAGTCATTCTCTGTCTCCTGATTTTATGGGTCAGATTTTGAGAAAAAGCTCATCCAGGATGTTGGTCTCTGGTCCATGTGGTATCAATTGAAACATATGAGGTTCAAGGATCCACTTCCAAGATAGCTTTTTTTACTTACATGTCTTGCTCCTTGATGCACATGGCATCAGATCCACTAGTTGCTCTCCAGGTGGCTTAGACTTCTCACAGAATAGTGTTCTCCGGGTAGTCATACTTCTTTCACGGCAGCTCAGATCTTTAATTATAAGTGTACCAAAAGACAGGAAGTAGAAACATCAAGTCTCTTAAGTCGTGTGCCTGAAACTGGTATTGTGTCACTTCTAGCATATTCTATGGGTCAAGCAGTGAGAAATCCTGCATACATTTAAGAAAAAAAAATGTAAGCTGCACCTGTCAATGGAGAGTTTCAAAGAAATAGTGACCATCTTTAATGTACTATAAAGTGGAAAATTCTAAATTTATTATTTACTTATGAAATTTATGACAATGTCTACCATGATTAGGAAAATCTGTAAAATGAACAGCCATTGTGTGTCAGGATATGTGAATTTTGTCCCTAACTCTCACTAAATACCTCTGTGATTTTGGGCAAGACTATTACTTTCTCAGGGCTTCAGTTTTCTAACCATCAATCATCTTTTGTTGTCTATCTTCTAGGGGCAAAGCTCTACACCAAAAACTAGTAATACGTGGTAAACCACAGTATTACAGTATCACATAGTAATACATGGCTGTGTTCTCAGATCTCAGACTGCTCAGCTCCATGTGGGCTGTGCTTGTGGATGTGTCCACAATAATGGTGACTTTGCCCTGGATCTTCTGTGCATAGTTTGCATCGTCATCTTCAGGTAAATCAATTCCATCCGCTCAAGCCCTTGTCCGGGGGTCTCTTACACCCACTGCATATCATAGCTGGTGAAAGTGTGTTCAGACACCTTGCCAGAGACTTTCGCTGGTGTCTTAGCCAAGGGCTGATCTTCCTCACCAATATATATATATTCTTTTAAAACCACTGAAAACTAGGATGTCTTCCCAGAAAGAGCAAATAATCTGGTTATGGTTGGACCAACTTATTTCTAAACCATAGAATCCATTACAGCTTTAAAAGTTTATGATTTGTACATATTTATTAGCTTTGGCAGAAGACTAAGGGCATTTTTTGTACTTAGATATGACATTAAACACAATTCAAGTCACATCTCCTTAGTTATGATGGTCAGAGAAGTTGACCTGTATAGGACAAGAATAAACGCACTTCAGACAGCTCTCACTTACAAAGAGTTCTCCTGTATGATATTGAGATGATTTAGGGTAGATTTGTACATCTATAATTTTTTTTCCAAAATCTTTGAGTATTTTTAAATTATTATCTTAAAAAGAGTTGTTTAAACTCATTGCCTACAAATAATTGCCTTTCATTCATTGCTAAGTTAAAATATTTTTTGTGTTTTTAACTATCACTTGCATGCTGATGACTAACAAATATATATTTCTAGCTCTGACCTCTGCCCTGGGTTTCAAGTTGTTGACTGTATATATACATATGAGTATCCCAGAGGCACTGAAAACCCAATAAATCTTAAATGGAACCATACATTTGCTCTCCCTCAAACACGATTTTCCATCTTTATTTCAAATTTTAGTTAATGGCACCATCATGTACCCATCTTCTTCAGCTCCACATCCTATACATCACCAGGATCTACAAATTTTTCATCCTAAATGTTCTCAAGTTGTTCTCCTCCCTCAGTCCACGTTACCACTGCCCTATCTGGCCATCAACTACGATACACATTTTCAATACCCTCCTAAATAGTCTAGTTTGTCTCCATTCTTGCTATTCTTAAATCCCTCTTCCATCAGTGCAGTCGTAGTAAGTCTCTGAAGGCATTAGAAATGTTTAAATGAGGGAGTGTCAAAATCACGTTTTCTTTTGCAGAGTTACTTTCGTCTTTCAATCTGAAGTATATTATGCTCTCTTTCATCTCAAGGTCTATGCACATAAGGTGTCATCTGCCTAAAATGTTCCACTTTCACACAGAAAATGTCAGACTGACAGGGTTCAAACCTTGTATGGCCTCTGGCAAGTTATTTAACTAACAACTTGGTGCCTCAGTTTCATCAACATAAAATGAAGATGTTAGGAATCTTAACTCAAAGGGACTTTTCCCCACTAGAATGTAACTGCTATTAATTAAGGATTTTGTTTTGTTAACTGCTATAACACTAGTTTATACAACAGTGCCCAGCACTCAGTGAGTACTCAATAAATATTTGCTAAATAAAATAAATATAAACAATTGAATGGAAAATACTTAAAACAGTGCATACCCATACTGTTAGTCACAGTATACTAATACTGATTTTATGAATAATTTATTAATATTACTATTTTTCATAATGCAGATACTGGTTTAAACTTCACTTCCTCAGGGAACTGTACCTTATCTATGCCCAAAGATTAGGTTAACACAACAAAGCATGATTTAAAATAGTCCAAAATTAGAGTTGAAAAATAAAGAGAAAAAGTTTGTATAGTGTAGTCAGCTCAAAAAAAGAAATATTGAATACTTACCATGCACTATGTTGCCAAATTCAAGGAAGAAATTTGCATTAAAAATCATTTCAGGGGATTGACATCAGCAAAATGGCAGGGTAGGCAGCTCCATGCTCCTATCTCCACACAGAGATATTGTAAAATAAACAGAAACTGTAGGAAACAACTTGGTCAGAACTGCGGAAAACAGTCCAAAGTTTAGAGCAAATAAACAAAAAATGAATCAAGAGGGGACCGGCCCAGTGGCATAGTGGTTAAGTTCATGTCCTCCACTTTGGCAGACTGGGGCTTGCAGATCAGATCCTAGGTGTGGACCAACCAATGCCTATCAAACCGTGCTGTGGTGGCATCCCACATACAAAATATAAGAAGATTGGCACAGACGTTATCTCAGCAACAATCTTCCTAAAGGAAAAAGAGGAAGATTGGCAAAAGATGTTAGCTCAGGGACAATCTTCTTTGCCAAAAAATAAGAAAAAAAATTTTTAAAAGTCAACTTAAAAATGGTAAGAAAGCTTAATGGCATTTTTACTTGAGTTGTCCTACTTCCTCCCTGGTTTGGTAGGAGTCTTTTTTTTTTTTTAAAGATTGGCACCTGAGCTAACAACTGTTGCCAATCTTATTTTTTTTCTGCTTTTTTACTCCCTAGATCCCCCGAGTATATAGTTCTATATTTTAGTTATGGATCCTTCTAGTTGTGACATGTGGGACGCCACCCTATCGTGGCCTGATGAGTGGTGCCACGTCCGCACCCTGGATCTGAACCAGTGAAACCCTGGGCCACCAAGGCACAGTATGTGAACTTAACCACTTGGCCATGGGGCCGGACCCTGGCAGGAGTCTTAAAGAGAGCAATCTGTGTTCCAAGTGTGGCACTCTAGTCCCTGGTTCTGGTGGGGAGCAGAGAAGTTTATTCAGAAATTATTTGGTATGTCTGTTCTCATCTGTCTGGACAGCCACCTGAAGGACTGAAGGAAGTACTCATCTCTGTTTTGCCTAACTCAGAACTCATCAAGGTCAGAAATGTGATAAGCATTGCTCAAAAACATCATAATATGCAAAACTTGCAGTCACCTGAGAAAAGATTACAGTTGTGACATACTGTAGCCCCCCTGATTCCTAAGAGGAAAAGTCAGGAAAATAATTTCTTTGGGAAATGAGGGCAATAAAGACCATCATGTATACAAGGGAATATAGAAAGCCATGTTCTTGCCCGGGCAATAGACAAACTCTCTAATACCTGAGAAAATCTGAAGTTTTTACCCTGGGCTGATCATGTTACAAGACAAATGGCCTACTACAACCTTTGAGAAGCAAATAAAAAAGCAAACCCAGGGAAAAAGAGAGAATCTGATTTTCAGAGTTACCACATTATAATATTTAAATGTCCAACTGTCAAAAAATATTGCAAGGCATGCAAAGAAACAGGAAAATATGACTCATTCAAAGGAAAAAATAAATTGACATAAATTATCCTTGAGGAAGCCCAGGCACCAGACTTTCTATACAAAGACTTTAAATCAACTGGTTTTAGACCTAAAAGGGCTAAAGGCAACCAGGGACAAAGACCTAAAGGAAACTAGGAAAATTATATATGAAAAAAATTAGGTTATCAATAAAGATATACAAAGTATAAAAAGAAACCAAAAAAAATTTACAGTAACTGATAACAAATTCAGTATAGGAGTTCAACAGCAAATTTAAGCAAGAGAAGGAAGAATCAATGTAATAGAAAATATGAAAGTTGAAAGTATAGAGTCTGAAGAGCAAAAATTTTTTAAAAAGAATAAAAAATGGTGGACAGAGCCTAAGGTACTTATGGGGCACCATCAAGAGGGATTTCCAAAAGAAGAACAGAGGGAAAAAGGAACAGAGATAATATTCAAATAAATAGTGACAATGAACTTCTCAAATTTGATGAAAGATACAAATCTACACATCAAATAATATCAATAAAGTCTAGGTAGGATAAACTCAACTCATTGCACAATGAAATACATTATACTCAAACTGTTGAATGCCAAAGGAAAATAGTCTTGAAAGCAGCAAGAGAAAGCTGACTCATCATGTACAAGGGATCCTCAATAAGATTAAGAGTTAATTTCTCAGGGCTAGCTCAGTGAGGCAGTGGTTAAGTTCTCACATTCTGCTTTGGAGGCCCAGGATTCACCGTTTTGGATCCCAGGTGTAGACCTACACACTGCTCGGCAAGCCATGCTGTGGCAAGCGCCCCACATATAAAGTAGAGGAAGATGGGCACAGATGTTAGCTCAGGGCTAATCTTCCTAAAAAAAACAGAGCTAATTTCTCATCAGAAACCATGGAAGCCAGAGCATATTGTGATGACATATTTAAAGTGCTAAAAGAAAAATGATAAATCAAAAATTCTATATCAGAAAAACTATTCTCAAAAGTGAGGAAAAATTAATACATCCCCAGGCAAACAAAACTTAAAGGTGTTTGTAATTCTTACACCTGCCTTACAAAAAATCTAAATGGAGTCCTACAGGTTGAAATAAAAGGACACTAGATGATAGCCTGAAATTGTATGAAACAAATAAAGATTTCTGATGTGAATAATACATGGGCAAATGTAAACATCATTATTGTATTCTGGTTTGTAATTCCAATGTTTATTTCCTTCATGCTTGGAAAAACAAATTCCTAAAAGAGTAAGTATAAATCTTTTATTGGGCACACAATAACCAAAGACAAAATCTGTGACAAAAACAACATAAAGAGGGGACAGATCTATATAGGAGCTGATTTTTTGTATGCTATTGAAGTTAAGTTGCTGTTCATTCAAATTAAATTGTTAAAAAAATTGATATTAAATGTAATCTCCATGATAACTACAAATGCATTTAAATATATGCACAAAAATAAATGAGAAAGGAATCGTAATGGTTCACTATAAAAAATGAAAAAAGAAGGCAATGCTGGAGGAAATGGAGTAACAAAGCATAAGATGTATGAAGACAAAAAGCAAAATGGCAGAGGAAAGTCTTTCCTCGTCAGTAAATATATTAAATATAAGTGGATTAAACTATCCAGTCAACATGAAGAGATTGGCAGAAAGGATTTTTTAAAAAGACACAATCCAACTGTATGTGTTCTACAAAAGATCCACATTATATTCTAAGAACATAAATACATTGTGAGTGAAAAGATGGTGTTTCAGTCTGTTAGGGCTTCTATGACAAAATATCAAAATCTGGGTGGCTTAAAACAACAAAATTGTATTGTCTCACAGTTCTGGAGGCAATAAGTCCAAAATCAACATGTTGATAGGGTCATACTTCCTCTGAAGCTTCTAATGGAAGATATTTCGTTGCCTTCTATAGCTCCTGGTAGCTCCAGGAATTCTTTGGCTTTCAGCAATATAATTGTCATCTCAGCCTCTGTTGCCACATCATCACATATTCCCTGTGTGTCTCTTTATCTTCTTATAGGGACATTTGTCATAAGAATTAAGATCAACAATAATGATCTCATCTTAATTTGATTGCATCTGCAAATACTCTATTTCAAGATAAGGTCGCATTTGCAAGTACCTGGGGTTAGGGCTTCAACACACCATTCTGGGGGTGCAAGTCAATACACAATAGATGGAAAAAGATATTCCATGGAAATGATAAACAAAAAATATCTGATGTGACTATACTAATATCAGACAAAATATACTTTAAGTCGAAAACCATCACAAGAGACAACAAAAGACATTATACACAGATGAAATGTCAATTCATCACGAGGATATAACAGTTATAAATATATATGCACCAAAAAATAGAACCCCAGAATATAATAGACATTGACACTTTTTAAAAAATTATTTTATTGAGATTCATAATAATTTACATCATTGTGAAATTTCAGTTGTACATTATTTCTTGTCTGTCACCACACAAGTGCTCCCCTTCACTCCCTGTGCCCAACCCCCACCCTCCTTCCCCTGCTAACCACTGAACTGTTTTCTTTGTCCATGTGTTTGTTTATACTCCACATATGAGTGAAATCGTATGGTGTTTGTCTTTCTCAGTTTGACTTAACTTAGCATAATGCCTTCCAGGTCCATCCATGTGGTTGCAAATGGGATGATTTTGTCTTTTTTTACAGCTGAGTAGTATCCATTCTATATACACTACATCTTCGTTATCCAATCATCGGGCAATGGGCGTTGGATTGTTTCCATGTCTTGGTTGTTGTGAATAGTGCTCCAATGAACATAAGGGTACATATGTTACTTTGGATTGTTGATTTCAAGTTGTTTGGGCAGATATCCAGTAGTAGGATAGCTGTGTCATATGGTATTTCTATTTTTAGTTTTTTGAGGAATCTCCATACTGTTTTCCATAGTGGCTGCACCAGTTTGCATTTCCACCAGCAGTGTATGAGTGTTCTCTATTCTTGACATCCTCTCCAACATTTGTTCTTTTTCTGTCTTGGTAATTATAGCCATTCTGACTGGTGTAAGGTGATAGCTCATTGTAGTTTTGATTTGCATTTCCCTAGTAATTAGTGATGTTGAGCTTCTTTTCATGTGTCTCTTGGCCATCTGTATATCTTGGAAAAATGTCTGCTCATATCTTCTGCCCATTGTTTTATCAAGTTGTTTGTTTTTTGTTGTTGTTGAGTTGTGTGAGTTCTTTATATACTTTGGAGACCAAAGCCTTGCCTGATAAATGATTTGCAAATATTTTCATCCAGTTGGTGGGTTGCCTTTCCATTTTGTTGATGGTTTCTTTTGCTTTGCATCCCATAAGAGTGGGTATGTTGTATTTTCATTTTTGTTTGTCTCCAGGTATTTTTTAATTTCTACTTTGATTTCTTCAATGATCCAATGGTTGTTCAGTAGCATGTTGTTTAGTCTCCACGTATTTCTGACTTTCCCAGTTTTGTCCTTGTGTTTGATTTCTAGCTTCATAACATTATAGACAAAAAAGATGGTTGGGATGATTTCCATCTTCTTGAATTTATAGAGGCTAGCCTTGTTACCCAACATATGGTCTATCTTTGAGAATGTTCCATGGGCACTTGACAAGAATGTATAATCTCCTGTTTTGGGATGGAATGTTCTCCATATATCTATTAAGTCCATCTTATCAAGTGTTTCATTTAAGTCTACTCTTTCTTTGTTGGTTTTTTTTCTGGATGATCTGGCCGTTGAAGTAAGCAGGGTGTTGATGTCCCCTACTATTATTGTGTTGCTGTTAATTTCTCCCTTTAGATGTGTTAACAATTGATTTATACACTTTGATGCCCCTGTGTTTGGTGCATATATATTATTAAATGTTGTATCCTCTTCGTAAAATGTCCCTTTTATCATTATATACCACCCCTCTTTGTCTCTCATTGTCTTTTTTAACTTGAAGTCTGCTTTGTTTGACAAAAGTAAGGCAACATCTGCTTTTTTTTTTGTTTTTTTTGGCCATTAGCTTGGAGTATTGTCTTCCATCCCTTCACTCTAGGCCTATGCTTGTCTTTGGAGCTGAGGTGCGTTTCCTGGAGGCAGCACATTTTGGGGCCTTGTGTTTTAACCCATCCAGCTATTCTATGTCTTTTGATTGGAGAATTTAATCCATTTACTTTCAGAGTGATTATTTTTACATGGGGGCTTAATGCTGCCATTTTATCTCCTGTTTTCTGGTTGTTCTATATTTCCACTGTTTCTCTTCCTTCATGTTTCTGACTGCCATTTCATTCTGTTGGCTTTCTGAGGGGGATTTCTCAGTTTTTTCTCTTTTCGTGAATTGTGGCTCTGATCTCATTCTTTGTTTAGTGGTTACTGTGAGGATTGTATGAACAATATTGGAGATGAGACACTTCATTTTCTTATAGCCTCTTATCTCCATTAACCTAAACAAATTCCTTCCTTTTCCTCTTCCCTTCTTAGTGATTACTGTTACAAATTGTTCTATTTTTAATTTGGTGAGTTTGTAGCTAAGTTAACGTGTTTATCTTTACTTTTGATGCTTTCTCTCCCTTTCTCTTTTAAGTTGTATTTGAATCTTTGTGTCCCTGTTCTGGTAGAGAACTTCAGGTTTCTTATCATGTCTGTCTATTTATCTTATTGCTCAGAGGTTTGTAGACCTTTGCCTTTGTGTTGCTGGGGTGAGGGCATCTTGAATTATTTCTTGTAGGGAAAGTTTAATGGCAATGATCTCCCTCAGCTTTTGTTTATCTGGGAAAGCATTTATTTCTGCATCATATCTTAAGGAAAGTTTTTCTTGATAGGGTATTCTTTGCTAAAAGTTTTTGTCTTTCAGTATTTTGAATATCTTATTCCATTCTCTCCTAGCCTGTAGGGTTTCTGCTGAGAAACTCACTGAAATCCTCATAGGGCTTCCTTCTTAGGTTATATTCTTCCACCTTGCTTCTCATAATATTTTTTATTTATCACAAACTTTTGCCATTTTTACTATTATATGCCTTGGAGAAAGTGTTTATCATTGATGAAGTTGGGCATTCAATTATCTTCATTTATCTGTAAATCTGAAACCATCTACAGGTTTGGGAAATTTTCAGCAATTACTTCTTTGAACAAGCTCTCTGCTCCTTTCTCCCTCTTTACTCCCTCTGGAATACCTATAATCCTTACGTTGCTTTTCCTAACTGAGTTGGATATATCTCAACGAGTTACTTCGTTTTTTTTTTTTTTTAAATCTTAGTTCTGTCTCCTACTCCACCTGTAGAATTTCTACATTTTTATCCTCAAGAACGCTAATTCTTTCCTCCATAAGATCAGGTCTATTTCTTAATGATACTAGATTATTTTTTATTTTATCAATTGTGTCTTTCATATCCAGAATTTCTGCTAGATTTTTTTATGGTTTCAATCTCTTTGGTGAAGAGATTCATTTTACTGCTGAGCTCCTTGAATTGTCTTTCCATGTTTTCTTGTAAGTCATTAGGTTTCCTTATGAGGGCTATTTTGAATTTCCTTTCATTTAGGTAATATATTTCTGTGTCTTTACTGTTGGTTTCTGGAGAATTTTCATTTTACTTCTGGTCTGAATTATCTCTGCAGTTTCTCATGGTGTTTGAGGAACTAATCTTTTGTTGGGGCATTTGTGGTATTCTTGGATGTAGATTACCCCTGCTACCACTAGGGGGAAGCAGGTCCAGTGTTTCTGTCCCCATCCCATCTGCTGGAAGCTGTGGGTTATTATGGGTGCTTTCCCCCATCTGGGGTGTGTTCAGACACTTGTGTGGACTTTCCTTGGTGGACACGGCTTCCTCACTGAGCTGGGGCCACTCTTTGGTGCCTTGGGGCACTCTGAGCTCCCCATCCCCACCAGAAAGTGATCACCAGTGGGCTAAAAGCTGCTGCTGCCTCTTTACACAGCCACTCAGGAAAAGTTCCCTGTTTTGGGTCTCACCGGCATTATGAGCACTTGTGTGCATGCATGGGAAGCATTTGTCCCAGCACATAGATCTGCTGCAGTCTCTGTTTATGGTTAGCCTCCACAGGGCCTCTGTGCTTGGTGGGTGGGGCTTCTTCGCTGCGACCCAAGCTATGCCTGTTCCTTGGTGGCACAGGGTCATGCTGGGCTCCTCCTTCCCATGAGGAAAGTGAACCTGAGTGGGCTCAATGCCACCGTGCCTATTCCCACAGCTTCCTGGGACATGTTCCCTCTTTGGGCATTCAGTAGCACTGGGAGCACTCATGCACACACCTGGGAAGCATTTACCCCAGCACTTAGATCTTCTACAGACTCTGTTTATGGTCCATGGTCCATGGGGCTACTGTGCTTGGCAGGGGGGACTTTCTCGCTAGGGCCCAAGCTATGGGTGGTCCTTGGCAGCACAGGGGTGCAGTGGGCTCTCCCTCCCTTCCAGGAGAGTGACCACAAGTGGAGGCTAAGTGTTACTGCTGCTTCCACCTAGGGTCACCCCAATGCGTGTTCCCACTTTCTGGGTCCATCCACCAGGCTGGAAAGCATTTGTGTGCATGCACAAGGATACCAGGGGAGAGCAGGGTTTGCTCACCTATCTCTGCCACTTCCTGGGGGACCAGTCCATCCACTCTCAGATGTATAGCTGCGTGTGTCACTCAGGCATCACTCAGGTTGTGCTCTGTGGGCTTCCTCCATTGGTCAGTGAATGTCCATTTATTTGTAGTTCAGAAGGGGGAGAAATGAAGGGAACAGCTCACTCTGCCATGTTCCTGATGTCACTCTAAACATTGACATTCTTGAAGGGAAAAAGCAGACAGGCTTAAAATAATATTTGGAGACATCAATGCACCATTTTTAATAATAGATAGTATACCTATATAGATCAGTAAGAAAACAGAGGACTTGAGCAATACTATAAGCCACCTGCAACTAACAAATATCCATAAAATACTACAACCAATACCAGAAGAATACACTTACTTCTCAATTGTGCATGGAACATTATCAAGAATAGATGATATATTATGCCAAAAAAAGTCTCAATAAATTTAAAAACATTGAAATCATACAATGCATCCCCCCAAACACAATGGAATGAAATTAGATGTCAATAACAGAAGGAAAAATAAAACTATAATTAATGTATTGAAATTACACACACTTTCTTACACTACCAATGAGCCAAACAGAAAATCACAAGTGAAATTAGAAAATATGTTGAAATGAATGAAAAGAAAAAGAAAACATACCAAAACTTATTGGAAAGAGTTTGCAGTGTTCAAATGAAAAGTGTATCACTATAAATGTTTGCATTGAAAAAGAAGAAAGATCTCAAACAAATAACCCAACATTCCAAATTATGAAACTAGAAAAACAAGATAAAACTAGATCCAAAACTAGCAGAAATGGAAGGAAAAATAGAGATTAGAGTAGAGATAAAATAAATAATATGAAAAATAAATAAATCAATAAAACCAAGAGTTAGTATTTTGAAAAGCTCAATAAAATTGACAAATATTTAGCTAAATTTTCTAAGAAAAAAAGAGAAAGGACTCGAATAACTGAAATTGAGGGTGAAAAGGGTAGCATTACTACCAATTTTACAGAAACAAAAATGTATTAACAAAGAGAACAATGAACAATTGTACACCAACAAATTATATATCCTAGATGAAATAGACAAATTCCTAGAAACACACAACCTACCAGATTGAATCATAAATAATGTGAATGGACCTATACGTAGTAAAAAGATTGTTTCAGTAATTAAAAACTTCCCAATGAAGAAAAGCCCAGGGCCAGATAGAGCGACTATTGAATTCTACCAAACATGTAAGAAAAATTAACACTGGTCCTTCTGAAACTCTTCCAAAAAATCAAGAAAGGAGATAGCTCTGACTAATGCTCTCTATGAGGCCAGAATTACCCTAATATTAAAGCCAAACAAAGACACTTCAAGAAAAGAAAACTATAGATCAAAATCCCTTGTGAATATTGGAGTAAGATACCTCAACAAAATACCATCAAACCAAATTCAACAGCATATTAAAAGGATATACCATGGCCAAGTTGGATGTTTTCCTGGAATGTAATGACAGTTAAATATATGAAAATCAACCGATGTGATTAAAGGACCACGTTAACAGAATAAAGGGAAAAATGATCATCTCATTGATGCAGAAAAAGCATTTGACATAATTCAATATACTTTCATAATAAAAAAATAAAAAATCTAGACATCTAAGGAAACTATTTCAATATAATAAAGGACATATATGAAAAACAGTAACAGTTAACGTACTCAATGGTGAAAGACTGGGAGATTTTCGTAGAAGATTAAGACCAAGAAAAGGATTTGCACTTTTGCCACTTCTACTCAAAATAGTACTTTAACTCCTAGATACAGAATTTTAGACAAGAAAAATAAATAATGATATCCAAATTCGAAAAGAAGTAAAATTATATCTATTTGCGTACAATATGATCTTCCGTGTAGAAAACTCTAAATATTAAACACACACAAAAATTATTTGAATAAACAAACTCATCAAAGTTGCCAGAAAAAAAAGCTATATTCACATTATTTATGCTTCTATAACAAACAGAATAAAGCACATAGGAACAAACTGAAACAAGGAAACAAAAGGTTTGCATACTAAAAATTACAAAACATTGCTGAAAAAAATTAAAGAAGACACAAATAACTGGACAGGCAATCCATGTTCATGAATTGGAAGACTTAATGGTGTTAAGATGTTAATACTACCAAAAGGGATCTATAGATTCAATGCAATACCCACTATAATCCAATGACATTTTTTTGGCAAAATTAAAAAATCCACCCTATATTCTTGTGGAATCATAAGAGATCTTGAATAGTCAAAAATAATCTTGAAAAAGAAGAAAAATTTTTGAGGTCTCTGAGTTTCTGATTTCAAAACTTAATACAAAGTATTTGTAATCAAATCAGTGTTATACTGACATTGAGAGAGATATATACACTAATGAAATAATATAGAGAACACCCCAAAACCATCGCATATATGGTTAAATGGTATTTGGCAAAGGTGACAAGATAATTCAATGAGGAAACGACAGGCTTTTCAATACATTATTGGAAAAACAGTATATCTACTTGCAGAAAAAATGAATTTCACACATATCATATAAAAAAATTAACTCAAAATGGATCAAAGACCTAAATTTAAGAGCTAAAACTACAAAAACGCCTAGAAGAAAACACTCAGTAAAATCTTCATGACATTAGATTTAACAATTATTTCCTGAATATGCCAACAAAACCACAGGCAACAAAAGAAAAATTAGATAAATTGTTCTTCATCAACATTAGTCACTTTTGTGCATCAAAGGATGCCATGAAGAGAGCAAAAATGAAATCCAAGTAATGTAAGAAAAATCTGCAAGTAATATATCTGATAAGGGATTAATATTAAGAATATGCAAACTCAATAACAACAAAAAGAATTTTAAAAAGAGCATATGACTTGAATAGACATTTTTCCAAAGAAGATATGTAAATGACTGATAAGCACATGAAAAAATGCTAAACATCAATAATCATTAAGAAAATGAAACTAAAACTATAATGATATACCACTTCACGCCTATCAGATGGTGATTATTATAAAAGAAAATAAATGGAAAAGTATTGGGAAAGGTGTGGAGAAATTGGAACACCCGCATTGTTAATAGGAATGTGAAATGGTAGAGCTGGTATAGAAAATAGAATGACAGTTTCTCAAATAATTAAACAGAATTACCATATAATCCAGAAATTCCAATTGTGGGCCTAGAACAGATATTTGTTGGTGTCTGGTGAGGGATCTCTCCTTGGGGTGCAGATGAACTCTTTTTTCCTATATCCTCACATAGTGGAGAAAGAGACCTCCTTCTCTCTCTCCTCTTATAAAGCCACAGTCCTATTGGATCAGGGCCCCACGTTTACGATCCTATTTAAGCTTAATTAACTCCTAAATACCCTATCTCCAGATACAATCCTATTGGGCATTAGTGATTCAATATATAAATTTCAAGAAGACACAATTCAGTACATATAAGTGGGATATACATAAAATGGAAATTCTGAACACATGCTACAACATGGATTAATGTTGAAGATATTATACTAAGTGTAATAAGGAAATTACAAAAGAACAAATATTGTATGATTCCACTTAAATGAGGTACTTGGAGGAGTCAAATTCATAGAGACAGAAAGTCGAATGGTGATTATGAGACTATGATTAACAATTGTACACTGACAATTTAGATAACCTAGATTAAATTGCCAAATTCCTAGAAACACACAAATAATCTAAGGTGACTGAAGAAGAAATTGAAAATCCCAATAGACCTATAACAACAGAAGAGAATAAATCAATAGTCAAAAAGCTCTCAACAAAGAAAAGTCCAGGACCAGAAGGCCTCCCTAGTGAATTCTGCCAAATATTTATAGAACTATCACCTGTCCTTCTCAAACTCTTCCAAAAGATAGGAGAGACAATTCCTAATTCCTTTTATGAGGACAGCATTACTTTGATACCAAAGCCAGACAAGACATCACAATAAAAAATAAACTAATATCCTTTATGAATATAGATGCAAAAATTATCAGCATAAACTAGCAAACCTAATCCAACAGTGTATCAAAAGGATTATACACCATGTCCAAGTGAGATTTATCCCAGGAATCCCAGGTTGGTTCATCATAAGAAAATCAATCAGTGTAACACAGCACATTAATAGAATAAAGGGGGAAAAATGTTTATCTCAATTGACACAAAAAAGTCATCTGAAAAGTTCCACACCTTTTCATAATAAAAATATTCAGAAAACTAAAAAAGGAGGAAACTTTCTCAACATGATAAAGGGCTATATGAAAAACCCATAGCAAACATCAAACTTGATGGTGAAAGCCTGAAACATTTTCCTTTAAGATCAGGAACATTGCAGAGATGCCACTTTCACTACTCTTCTTCAACATTGTACTGGAAGTTCTAGCCAAAACAGCTAGAAAGGAAAGAAATAAATAAAAGTCATAAAATTTGAAAAAGAAGAAAAATTGTCTTTGCAGATGACGTGATCCTATATAAAGATAACCCCAAAGAATCTACAGAAAGGATAATAGGGTGAAGAAATGAATTCTGCATGGCTGAAGAGTACAAGGTCAATATGATAATCTGTTGTGTGTTTGTCTAGAAACCAGGAATGAACAATATGAATAGATTAATAAAGATTAAGAAAGTAATTCTATTTACAATCGTATGCAAAAGAATAAAATATTGACAAATAAATTTAACAAAAGAACCAAAAGACTTGTGAACCGAAAAAAATATTACTGAAAAAATTAAACAAAACCTAAATAAATAGAAAGACATCCCATGAAAAACCCAATATGATGTATATGCCAGTACTACCCAAAGCAATGTACTGATTCAACGCAATCTCTATCAAAATTTCAACAATCTTTTCGCAGAATTTGAAAAGCTGATTCCCAAATTCCTATGGAATTACAAGCAACTCTGAATAAAAAGAATTTTGAAAAAGAACAAAAGTGGAAGACTCACACTTCCTAATATCAAAATTACCTCAAAGCCACTGTAATCAAAACAGTGTGGTATTGACATTAGGCTAGACCTATAGAATGGAATAGAAATGAGAGTCCAGAAATAAATCCATATATCTAATATATGAATATAAGCCATAAAACTCTAATTGATTTTTTACGATGTTCTTTTTTATTTTGATAAAATATACGTAACATAAAATTTACAGTTTTAACCATTTTTAAGTGCACAATTCAGTGGCATTGATACAATCACAATGTTGTGCAACCATCAACAGTGCAGATCTCCAGAATATTTTCATCATCCCAAACTGGAATTCTGTGCATATTAAACAATAACTCCATATTATTATCCCTTTCTTCCAGGCCTCAGTAACCAATATTCTACTTTACGTCTCTATTAATTTGACTGTTCTAGGTACCTCACGTAGGTGAAATGACACCAGATTTGTCCTTTTGTGTTTGGGTTACTTCTCCTAGTGTGATTATTTTCAGGGTTCAACCATGTTGTATCATGTATCAAAATTTCATTTCTCCTTAAGGCTAAAATGTATGTATGTATGTAAACACCACATTTTGTTTATCCACTTATTTATTGATAGACATTTGTATTGTTTACACTTTATGGCTATTGTGAATAATGCTGCTATGAGCGTTGGTTTGCAATTGTCTGTTCAAGTCTCTACTTTCAATTCTATTGGCTGCATAACCTCAAGTGGAATTGATGAATCATATGGTATACTATGCTTTACTTTTTGAGGAACTGTTATACTGTTTGCCAAAGTACCTTCACCGTTTTACATTCCTACCAACAGTGCATAAGGGTTCTAATTTGTTCACATCC
This sequence comes from Equus quagga, assembly GCF_021613505.1. NCBI lineage: Eukaryota > Metazoa > Chordata > Mammalia > Perissodactyla > Equidae > Equus > Equus quagga. Next base: position 60,076,422 of record NC_060276.1, on the reverse strand, counting down.
TGATTAACACTTGCTCTTTTCATTTTTTTAAAATAAATAACCATACCATTGGGTATGAAGTGGTACTTCATTGTGGTTTTGATTTACATTACCTTAGTGATTAATGATGTTCAGCATCTTTTCATGTGCTTATTGGCTATTTGTATATCTTCTTTGGAGAAATAGCTGTTCACATTCTTGCTCATTTTAAAACTTGGGTTGTGTACTAGTTTGCTAGGGCTAATACAACAAATTTGATAAACTGTTTGGCTTAAACTACAAAAAAATATGTATTTTCTCACAGTTCTGAAGGCTAGAATTTCAAGATCTAGGTGTCAGCAAAGTTGCTTTCTTTTGAGGCTTCTTTCCTTGGTTTGCAGATGGCCATTCTCTCTATCTGTCTTCATATGCTCTTTCCTACATATGTGTCTCCATCAAAATCTCCTTGTTCTATGAGTACACTAGTCATATTAGACTATTCCCTGCTGCAATGACATCATTTTACCTTCATTAACTCTTTAAAGAGCCTATTTTCAAATACAGTCATATTCTAGGGTGCTGGAGGTTAGGAATTCAACATATCAATTTCAGGATGTACAATTCAGCTCATATAACACTACCCCCTGACCCCCAAAATTCATGTCCTTCTCATAGGCAAAATACATTCACCCTCTTCCAACACCCACAAATATCATAATACATTCCAGCATCAACTCTAAGTACCAAATCTCCTCTATATATTATCTAAACCTGGTATAAGTGTGATGGGAGGTGTGATTCATCCTGAGGTAAAACTCCTCTCCAGCTGTAAACACGTGAAATCCAAAAAATTATTTGCTTCCAAATTACAATGGTAGCACAAAGATAGAACAGGTATCCCCATTCCAAAAGGGAGAAATAGAAAAGGAGGAAGGGGAGGGGTCATGAGTCCCAGGAAAGTATGGAACCCAGCAGGACAAATTCCATTACATTTTAAGGTTCAAAAATAATCTTCTTTGGCTCAATATTCTATCCTCCAGGCCCACCAGGGTGGCCCTTCCTTCTGTGCACACTAGTGTGATGGCCCCAAGCCCTCAGCTCTGGTTGGCAGTCACAAAACCTCATCCCTGAGAGGCAGCTCTGACTGCTTTTGATTCAAGGAGAGGACAGCTCCTTGGATCTATGGCCCCTAGTCCCACGGTGGCAGTCACAACTCTACCAACATCTGAAGCATCTTTGTGATCATTCTCCCCTTTTCTTGAAGGATATCACATGTTCACAGCTGGACAGCTCTATTGTCCCATCCTGTAGAGTCCCAGAAGTCCAACAGCCTTCCTTGATTTTATTTCATCTTTGTCTTCTTCATTCCAAGCTGGCAGGGATTCTGCTGGTATAACTCCATCTCTTTTCCTGGTTTCTGCTGAGATGGTTGATTGGATCAATAAATCACAAGACTATAATCTTTGTAACAAATATTATCCAGCCATACCCTTAGAGGTCTTTCCGGAGCATGCTTTCTAATTTCCTTCAATATGAATTGGCTGAGAATTTTCCAAATCTTTGTGTGTTTGTTCCTGTTGGCTTAACAATCCCTTCGGTTTGTCTTATTCCTATTGCATTTTACTGTAAGCAGAAAGGAGAAAGCAGGCCATCCCTTCAACACTGCTTAGAAATCTCCTCAGTTCAATGTCCAGGTTCATGACTTACAAGGTCTATTTTCCACAAGCTAGAACTCAATTTGGCCAAGTTGTTTGCCACTTTATAACAAGCATCAGCTTCTCTGAAAGTTCCAATAAATGTTCTTCGTTTCTGTCTAAGATCTCGCCAGAAACACTTTTGGTGTTCATATTTCTAGCAACATTTTCTTGATGATGATATATATATATATATCTGTAATATGATAGAAGCTTTCTCTATAGATCTCCTCTTTTACTTGAACCCTCTCCAGAATCACCTAGAAAGTTCACATTTTGACTAACAGACCCTTCAAGGCAATGTAGGCTTTCCTAATATGCACCTCAAAACTATTTCAGCTTCTGTCTATTATCCAGTTCCAAAGCCACTTCCGCATTTTTAGATTTTTTTAAATAGCAATACCCCACTTCCTGGCACCAAAATCTCTATTAGTTTGTTAGGATATCTGTAATAAATACCATAGGCTGTGTGACAAAGAACAGAAATATATTTTCTAATAGTTCTGAAAGCTAGAAGTTCAATATCAAGGTATAAGCAAGGTTGATTTATTTTGAGGCCTCTCTTCTTGGCCATCTGCTCACTGTATCTTGATTTTATCTTTCTATTGTATGTATTTGTGTTTAATTCCCTTTTCCTATAAGAATGCCAGTACTACTGGATTCGGGGCCAGGCCTAACAACTTCATTTTACCTTAATTGGGTCTTTAAAGACCCTATTTTCAAATACATTTTGAGGTACTGAGCATTATGATTTCAACAAATGAATTTTAAGGGAACACAATTCTTTCCATAAAAAATGTTTCTCCCACTCTCTGTGTTGTTCTTTTACTCTCTTCATAATGTCTCTCATTGCACCAAAGTTTTTAATTTTGATGGACTCTTTGTTTTTCTTTTGTTGCATGTAGTTTTGTTGTCATATCAAAGAAATCATTGCCAAATCGAAGGTAATGAAATTTTTCCTCTATTCTTCTTAGAGTTTAACAGTTTTGGCTATTATGTTTTGGTCTTTGATGTACTTTGAGTTATCTTTTGTATACAGTGTAAGTTAAGGGTCCAACTTCTGTGTTTTACTTGAGGACACCTAGTTTTCCAAGCAACATTTGTTGAAAACATGGTCCTATTCCTATTGAATGGTCTAAGTACCTTTGGCAAAAATCACTTGACCATATACGTAAGGCTTTTATCTCTATTCTCTATTCCAATCTATTTGTCTTTATGTCTGTGTTTATTCTTGTGATATATTGTTTTGATTACTGTACCATTTGTATTCACATCTGAAATGAGGAAGTGTGAATTCTCCAACTCATCTCTTCTTTATCAAGATTGTTTAGGCTATGAAATCTCTCTTGAGATTACATATAAATTTTAGGATGGATTTTTCTATTTCTGCCTAAAACATCTCATTGGAGTTTTGATTTCAGTTACATTAAATCTGTAGATCACTTGAGTGATATTGGTATCTTAAAAATTTTGTCTTCTGATGTATGAACATGGGATATATTTTTCAGTTTTTTTATTGAGGTTATGGTAGCTTCCACCATTGTGAAATTTCAGTTGTACATTATTATTTGTCAGTCACCCTATAGGTCTGCCTGTTCACCCTTTGTGCCCACCCCCCACTCTCCTTCCTGCTGGCAACCACTAGTCTGTCCTCTTTGTCCATGTGTTTCTTTATTTTCCACATATGGGTGGAATTATACAGCTTTTGTCTTTCTCTATCTGGCTTATTTCACTTAACATAATGCCCTCAAGTGCCATCCGTGTTGTTGTGAATGGGACAATTTTGTCATTTTTTTATGACTGAGTAGAATTCCATTATGTATATATACCACATCTTCTTTATCCAGTCATCAGTCCATGGCACTTGGTTTGCTTCCATATCGTCTATTGTGAATATGCTGCAGTGAACATAAGGGTGCATAAGTCTCTTTGAATTGCTGATTTCAAGTTCTTTGGATAGATACCCAGTAGTGAGATGTCTGGGTCATACGATATTTCTATTTTTAATTTTTTGAGAAATCTCCATACTGTTTTCCATAGTGGCTGCATCAGTTTGCATTCCCACCAGCACTGTATGAAGGTTCATTTTTCTCCACAACCTCTCCAACATTTGCTATTTTTTGCCTTGGTTGTTATAGCCGTTCTAACAGGTGTCAGGTGCTATCTTAGTGTAGTTTTGATTTGCATTTCCCTGATGATCATTGATGATGAGCATCTTTTGATGTGCCTATTGGCCACCTGTATATCTTCTTTGGAGAAATGTCTGTTCATATCCCCTGCACATTTTTTGATCTGGTTGTCTGATTTTTTGTTGTTGAGATGTGTGAGTTCTTCATAGGTTATGGAGATTAACCCTTTGTCAGATATATGATTTGCAAATATTTTTTCCCAGTTGGTGGGTTGTCTTTTTGTTTCAGTCCTGTTTTCCCTTGCCTTGTAGAAACTTTTTAGTCTTATGAAGTCCCACTTATTTATTCTTTCTATTGTTTTCCTTGTCTGAGAAGAGATGGTGTCTGAAAAGATCCTTTTAAAACTGATGTCAAAGAGGGTACTGCCACTATTTTCTTCTAGAAGTCTTATGGTTTCAGGTCTTACCTTCGAGTCTTTGATCTATTTTGAGATTATTTTTGCAAATGATGTAAGAGAATGGTCTGCTTTTATTCTTTTACATGTGGCTGTCCAGTTTTCCCAACACCATCTTTTGAAGAAACTTTACTTTCTCCATTGTATGTTCTCCAGCTCCTTTGTCAAAGATTAGCTGTTTGTAGATGTGCGGTTTTGTTTCTGGGTTTTGAATTCTGTTCCATTGACCTGTGTCCCTGTTTTAGTATCAGTACCATGCTGTTTTTATCATTATAGCTTTTTGGTATATTTTAAAGTAAGGGATTGGGATGCCTCTGGCTTTGTTCTTTTTTCTCAGGATTGCTTTGGCTATTCAGGGTCTTTTTGCCCCATATGAACTTTAGGATTCTTTGTTCTATTCTTGCGAAGAATGTCATTAGGACTCTGATTCGGCTTGCATTGAATCTGTAGATTGCTTTAGGTAGTATAGGCATTTTAACTATGTTTATTCTTCCAATCCATGTGCATGGAATGTCTTTCCATCTTTTTATGTTGTCACCAATTTCTTTCAGGAAAGTCTTGTAGCTTTCATTGTATAGGTCTTTCACTGCCTTCGTTAAATTTATTCCAAGATATTTTATTCTTTTTGTTGCAATTGTGAGTGGGATTGTGTTTCTGAGTTCTCTTTCTTTTAGTTCGTTAATACAGTATAGAAACGCAACTGATTTAACTAAGTTGATTTTGTACCCTGAAGTTTTGCTGTAATTGTTCATTATTTCAAGTAGCTTTCTGATGGACTTTTAGAGTTTTCTATACATAAAATCATGTTGTCTGCAAACACTGAGAGTTTCAGTTCTTCATTGCCTATTTGGATTCCTTTCGTTTCTCTTTCTTTCCTAATTACCCTGGACAAAACCTCGAGTACTATGTTGAATAAGAATGGAACTACGGGCACCCTTGTCTTGTTCCTGTTCTCAGAGGGATGGCTTTCAATTATTCACCATTGAGTATGATGTTGGCTGTGGGTTTGTCATATATGGCATTTATTATGTTGAGGTACTTTCCTTCTATACCCATCTTATGAGCGCTTTTATCATAAATGGATGCTGGATCTTGTCAAATGCTTTCTCTGTGTCTATTGAGATGATAATGTATTTTTTGTTTCTCATTTTGTTAATGCAGTTTATCACATTGATGGACTTCTGGATGTTGAACCATCCCTGTGTCAACATGGGATTTATTTTCATGAATTTAAGTTTTTTGTAATCGCTCTCATTAGTTTTGTAGTTTTCAGAGTACAGGTTTTTCACCTCTTTGGTTAAGTTTATTCCTAAGTATTTTATTCTTTTTGATTATAAGTGGAATTCTTTCTTAATTTCCTTTTGAGAGTGCTCATTGTTAGTGTATAGAAGCACAACAGATTTTTGAGTGTTAAATTTGTGTACTGTAAATGTTGAATTTTCCTTAGTTCTGACAGTCATTTTTTCCTGAACTTTTAGTGTTTTCTACATAAAAGATGATATATTTGTAAGCTGAGATCATTTTACTTTTTCCTTTCCAAATTGAATGCCTTTTATTTTCTTTTCTTACCTAAATGCTCTGACTAGAACTTCCAATACAATTTTGGATAGAAGTAATGAGAGTGAACATCTCTGTCTTGTTCCTGATTTAGGGAAACCGCTTTCAATCTTCCAGCACTGAGTATGATATTATCCATGGATTTTTTTTATGTCCCCATTATGATGTTGAGAAATTTTCCTACTATTCCATGTTGTTGAGCACTTTTATCATGAATGGGTGTTGAATTTTGTCAAATGCTTTTTCTGCACCAATTGAGATGTTCGTGTGTTTTTTTCTTCCTACATTCAGTTAATGCAGTGTATTTCATTGATTTTCTTTTTTTTTTCTTGAGGAAGATTAGCCCTGAGCTAACTGCTGCCAATCCTCCTCTTTTTGCTGAGGAAGACTGTCCCTGAGCTAACATCCGTGCCCATCTTCCTCTACTTTCTATGTGGGATGCCTACCACAACATGCCTTGCCATGCGGTGCCATGTCTGCGCTCAGGATCCAAACCAGTGAACACCAGGCCGCCAAAGTGGAACATGCAAACTTAACCGCTGCGACACCAGGCTGGCCCCTTCATTGATTTTCATGTGCAGAGCTCCATTCTTGTGTTCCAGGAATTTAACCCACATGGTAATAAGTATAATCATCTTAATATGCTTCTGGATTAATTTTGCTAGTACTTTTTTTTTTGTTATGTTTACATCAATACTGAAAGGGAATATTTGTCTCTACTTATCTTATAGTGTCTTTATCTGCTTTAGTGTTAGGGTAATACTGGAGTCATACGTTGAGCTGGGAAATGTTTCTTCTTCAATTTTTTGGAAGTGTTTGAGAATGACAAGAATTAATTCTTTTTTATGTATTTTGCACTATTCACCAGTGAAGTGGTCCTGGGCTTTTGTTTTGTCAATTACTTATTTAATCTCCTTACTAATTATACATCTATTCATATTTTCTGTTTATGATTCAGTCTTGGTAAGTTGTGTATTTGTGGAGATTTTTCCATTTTATGTAGAGTATCTGAATTGTTGGGATACAATTGGCCAAAGAACTCTCTTTTAATCCTCTATATTTCTGTCAAATTAGTAGCAATGTCTCCACTTCAATTTCTGATTTTAGTTATTTGATCTTTCTCTTGTTTTTGTTTGTTACCTAGCTAAACTTTTGTTAATTTAGTTGATCTTTTTGAAGAACCAGTATTTAGTTTTAATGATTTTCTCCGTTATTTTTCTATTCTTTATTATTTTATTCTCCTAGATTTAAGTTTAGTTTGCTCTTCTTTTTCTAGTTCTTTAAGATGTGACTTAGTCAAGTTGGGCTACTCTAATAGAATACCATAGAATACATGGCTTATAAAAAACAGAAATTTATTTCTCACAGTTGTGGAGGCTGTGAAGTCCAAGATCAAGATGTGGGCAGACTCCCATATCTGAAGAGGGCCTCCTTCCTGGTTCATAGATGGCTGTCTTCTAGCTGTGTTCTCACATGTTGGAAGGGGTGAGAGAATTCTCAGAGGTCTCTTTTATAAAGGCACTAATACTATTCATGTGTTTCTGGTTTCATGATCTAATCACCTATTAATATCCCACCTCCTAAAAGCATCATGTTTGGGGTCAGAATTTCAACACATGAATTTTGAGCGCACACAAACATTCAGTCTATAGTAAGTTGCAAAGTTAAGTTGTTGAATTGAGATATTTCTTCTGTATCATTTAAAGTTATAAATTTCCCTCTTAGTATTGCTTTTGCATATTGCAAATTTCTGGCAAGCTGTTTTGTATTTTCCTTTATCTCAAGGTATTTTATTTATGATTTCTTCTGTAACCCTTTGGTTGGTTAAGAGAGGGTTACTTAGTTTCCACATACTTGTGTATTTTATTGTTTTTCCTCTGTTATTTAATTCTAGTTTCATTCTATTCTGATCAGAAAAAGATTCTTTATGTTTTCAATCTGTAAATTTATTAAGACTTGCTTTGTGGCCTGATATATGGACTATTCTGTAGAATATTTCATGTGCACTTGAGAATAATGTGTATTGTGCTGTCATTGGGTATAGTGTTCTATATATGTCTGTTTGCTGCAGATGGTTTATAGTGTTGAGGTCCTCTATTTCCTTTCTGATTTTGATGGTTAATTTTGTGAGTCAACTTTTCTAGGTCATGGTGCCCACGTATTTGATCACATATTATTCTGGATTTTTTGGTAAAGGTTTTTTTTTAATGAGATTAACATTTAAATTGGAAGGTTTTGACTAAAGCAGATTACACTACAAATGTAGGTAGACCTCATCCAACCAGTTGATGGCTTTAATAGAATAAGACTAATCTACCCTGAGCAAGAAGGAATTCTGCAAGCACACTGCCTTTGATATTATTGAATGTTGGTTCTGTTTCTCTGGAAAACTCTAAAACATGGATGTTCTCTCTGGTTTTTTTTTTTTTTTTAAAGATTTTATTTTTTTCCTTTTTCTCCCCAAAGCCCCCCGGTACACAGTTGTATATTCTTAGTTGTGGGTCCTTCTAGTTGTGGCATATGGGACGCTGCCTTAGCGTGGTCTGATGAGCAGTGCCACGTCCACACCCAGGATTCGAACTGACGAAACACTGGGCCACCTGCAGCGGAGCGCGAGAACTTAACCACTCAGCCACGGGGCCAGCCCCCTCTCTGTTTTTTTATTATTATATGTTTATGGGTATAACATTTCATTTATTAATTTTTATACTTTTTGCTGAGGAAGAATCTCTCGGAGCTAATATGTGCTGCTAATCTTCCTCCTTTTTTGCTTGAGGAAAATTAGCCCAGAGGTAACATCTGTGCCAATCTTCCTCTATTTTGTATGTGAGTAGGTGCCACAGCATGGCTTTGAGTGGTGTAGATCCATACCCAGGATCCAAACCTGCAAACCCAGGCTGCCAAAGCAGAGTGCACTGAACTTAACCACTACGCCATGGGGCCAGCCCCTGCATTTATTTTTTAGTTTAGATGTACTTGACATAAAACACTGCATAAGTTTAAGCTGTAGAATGTGTTAATTTTATGCATTTATATATTGCAATATGATTACCACCATAGCGGTAGCTAACACTTCTATCATACTATATAATTGTCATTTCTTTTTTGTGGTGAGAACAATTAAGATCTAGTGTCTTTGTAACTTTGAAGTTTACCATACAATATTGTTGACTATAATTACTATGCTATGAATTAGATCTCCAGAACTTATCAACTAGTTGCAAATTTGTACCCTTAAACAATATCTCCCCACTACCCCAACACTCTAGGCCCTGCTAATCCTGTTCTACTCTCTGATTTTATGGATTCTGCTTTTTTAGATCCAAAATGTAAGTAATTTGATACAGAATTTGTCTTTCTCTGTCTGAACTTATCTCACTTAGATGAATACACTTAAGGTCCAATCATATTGTTGAAAATGGCAGGATTTCTTTTTTTCTCATGGCTAAATAATATTGGATTATAAGTATAAAATATGTCTTTATATCATATATATAGTTTGCAATACATATATCATGTATATGGTTTGCAAATATGTATGTGTTGTGAATACATATATGTTTCACATGTTCATCCATTTATCAATTAAGGGATACTTATATTGTTTGCATATCTTCACTACTGGGAATAATGCTACAAAAGAAATGAAAGTTCAGATGTTTTCAATATTATATTTTCATTTACTTTGATTGTATACCAGGAATGGGACTGCTAGATCATATGATAGTTTAATTTTTAATTTTTTGAGAAACCTCCAAACTGTTTTCCATAGTGGCTGAAACAATTTATGTTACTATCAACAGTGCAGTGGTTCCCTTTTCTCCACATCCTTGCCACCACTTGTTATTTCTTGCCTATTTTGCAATGGTCATTCTTATTGGTGAGAAGTGATATCTCATTGAGAATTTGATTTGAATTTCCCTGATAATGAGTGATGTTGAACACCTTTTCATGTATCTCTTGGCCATTTGGATGTCTTCTTTGGAAAAATATCTATTCAGTTCCTCTGCTCATTTTTTAAACCAGATTGTTTGGGTTTTTAATTATTGAATTGTATGGTTTATATATATTTTGGATGTCAATGCCTTATCTGACATATGGTGTGCAAATATTTTCTTCCCTTATATAGGTTGTCTTTTCTTTTCTTTTTTTTTTTCCATGAAGAAGCTTTTTAGTTTGATGTAGTCTCGCTTGTCGATTTTTGCTATTGTTCCTTGCATTATTGGTGTCATATCAAAAATATTATTGTCAAGATTAATGTCAAGGAGCTTCTTTCCTATGTTGAGTCTTATCTTCAAGTCTTTAATCTATTTTGAGTTAAATTTTAGGGTGATGTAAGATATGGGTCCTATTTTATTTTTCTGCATGTGGTTATCCAGTTTTCCCAACGCCGTTTGTTGAAGGGATGATCCTTTCTCCATTAAGTGTTCTTGAGTTCCCATCAAATATTAATTGACCATATATGCATGGGTTTATTTCATGGTTCTCCATTCTTTTGCATTGGTGTATGTGTCTATTTTTATGCCACTACCACACTGTGTTAATTACTTTACCTTTGTATTATAGTTTGAAATCAGGATGTGTAATGCCTCAGGCTGTTCTACTTTCTCATGATTGGTTTGGCTACTTGGAGTCTTTTGAGGTTTCATATAAATTTTAGGACTCTTTTCTAATCTATGAAAAATGTCCTTGGAATTTTTATAGAGATTGCTTTGAATTTATAGAGGGCTTTGTGTAGTAATGGGCATTTTAACAATATTAATTCTTTTGATCCATGAACTTGAGATTTCTTTCCATCTTGTTTGTGTCTTCTTCAATTTCTTTCATCAGAGTTTTGTAGTTTCATTGTTTAGATCTTTCACTTCTTTGGTTACATTTATCCCTCAACATTTTATTGTTTTTGATACTATTGTGAATCAGATAGTTTTCTTTAGTTCTTTTTCAGATATTTCATTCTTATTGTATAGAAACAACTGATTCGTGTATGATTATTCTGTATCCTGAAACTTTAGTGAATTTGTTCATTAGTACCAACAGATTTTTGGTTGAGTCTTTAGGATTCTCTGTATGTAAGATCATAACATCAGTGAATAAAAACAATTTTACTCCTTCCTTTCCAATTTAGATGCCTTTTATTTCTTTGTCTTCCATAATTGTTCTAGCTAGGACTTTCAGGACTATATTGAATAAGAGTGGTGAGAGTGGGGAATCTTATATTGTTCCTGATCTTGGAGGAAAAGCTTTCAACTTTGCATATGATGTTAGATCTGAGTTTGTCATATATGACCTTTATTATGTTGCAATATGTTCCTTCTAAATCAAATTTGTTGAAAGTTTTTACCATTAAAAGTTGTATTTTGTCAAATACTTTTACTGCTTTTATTGAGATGATCATGTAATTTTTGTCTTTCATTCTATTAATGACATGTTTCACATTTATTGATTTGCATATGTTGAAGCTTCCTTGCATCTCAGGGATAAATCCCAGATTGTCATGGTGTATTATCCTTTTAATGTGTTTCTTGAATTCAGTTTGATAATATTTTGTTGAAAAACTTTGTATCTATATTCATCAGGGATACTGATTTATAATTTTCTTTTCTTATAGTGCCCTTATCTGACTTTAGTAGCAGGTAATGCCGGCCTTATAAAATGACTTCGGAAGTGTTCCCTCCACTTCAACTTTTTGGAATTGTTTAAGAAAGATTGGCATTAATTCTTCTTTAATGTTTGATAGAATTCAGCAGTGAAGCTATCTGGTCCCTGGCTTTTCTGTGTTAGGATGTTTGTGATTACTGAGTCAATTTCCTTACTGGTTCTTTGTCTGTTATGATATTCTATTTCTTCCAGATTCCAGTGTTGATAGATTATACATTTATAGGAATTTATGCATTTCCTTTAGCTTATCCAATTTGTTGGCATATAATTTAATATAGTAGTCTCTTATGATCCTGTGTATTTCTGTGATATGTGTTATAATGTCTCCTCTTTCATTTCTGATTTTAGTTAGTCTAGCTAATCATCAATTTTGTTTATCTTTTTGAAAAGCTAGTTCTTAGTTTTGCTGATCTTTTCAGTTGTTTTTCTGGTCCCTATTTCATTTATTTGTACCCTAATTTTTGTTATTTCTCTCTTTTTGCTAATTTGGATTTAGTTTGTTTTTCTTTTTCTAGTTCCTTGAGGTTTAAGTTAGGTTGCTTATTTTAAATTTCTTTATTTTCTTAATGTATACATTTATAACTATAAATAATATGAATATAAATATATATACATATTATATATATTTTATATATAATATAAATATAAATATATAAATATAAAATTTTCCTCTCAGAACTGCTCTTGCAGTATACCATTGGTGTTGGTATGTTATGTTTTCATTTTCCTTTATTTTGATATTTTTTATGGCATTCAATTTCAACATGCTTTGAAATTTTCAAACTTTCCTCTAATTGGTGATTTCTAGTTTTATACCATTGTCATTGGAAAAGATATTTGGAATTACTTCAATATTCTTAAATTTGCTAATACTTTTTGTCACCTGTCATATGATTTACCCTTGAGAATTTTCCATCTGTAATTAAGAAGAACACTTATTCTACTGCTGTTGGATGGAATGTTCTATAAATATATTTTAGGTCCATTTGTTCTAAAGTATGGTTTAATTTCAATATTTCCTTGTTGGTTTTGTGTCTGGATGATCTATCCATTGCTGACAATGAGGTATTGAAGTCTACTACTATTATTGTATTATTATTTATTTCTCCCTTCAGATCTGTTAGTGTTTGATTAATATATTTAGGTGTCCAATTGTGGACACATATATATTTACAATTTTTATATCTTCTTTCACTGCCATCCCCACTTTCTTTTGGTTTCCACTCGCATGAAATAACTTTTCTCATCCTTTCACTTTGACACTATGTGTGTCCTTAAATATGAGGTGTTTCTCTTGTAAGTTGAGTGTTGTTTCTTTATCCATCAAGCTAATTTTGTGCCTTTTGATTGGTAACTTCAATCCATTTACACTTATAGTAATTGTTGATATGTGAGGACTTACTAAGGCCATCTTATTACCTGCTTTCTGAATGTTTTGCAGTTTGATTTCTTTTTTTTCCCCTCTGTTTCTGCCTACCATTGGAAAATGGTGATTTTTCCATGGTGATATGCTCTGTTTCTTTTTTATTTATGTTTTGGAAGCTTTTATAGGATTTTGCTTTCTGGTTACTGTGAGGTTTACATAAAACATCTTATAGATTGAACACTCCAATTTAAGCTGAGTGCAACTTAATTTTGATCACATATGGAAACTCTACCATTTTACTCCCCCTTTTATATTTTTGATTTCACAATTTACCTCTTTTTGTATCATGCATTTGTTAACATATCTTGGTATTTATAGTTATTTTTAATACTTTTACTTAATCTTTATACTATAGCTAATTAACTCAATATCCTATTGCAGAATTAGAGTTTTCTAAATCTGATTCTATATTTACCTTAACCAGTGTGTTTTATACTTTGACATGTTTTCATGTCCCTAAGTGGTGTTATTTCATTTCAGATTGAAGATCTCCTTTCACGATTTCTTACAAAGCAGGTCTAATGGTGACGAACTTCCTCAGCTTTTATTTGTCTGGGATAGTCTTTATTTTGCCTCCATATGTGAAAGATCACTGCCAGATAGAATATTCTTGGCTGGCAAATTTTTCTTTCAACAATTCGAGTGTATCATTTCACTCTTCTGGACTGTAGGGTTTCTGCTGATAGATCTGTCAATAGCTTGATGTGAAATCCTTTGTAGGTTACAGTCTGTTTTTCTCAACCGGCTTTTAGAATTCTATCTTTACCTTTGGTTTTTGACAGTTTTATTATAATATGTCTTGGAGAGGGTCCCTTGTCATTGAGATAATACGGTGACCTATTAGCTTCATCAACTTGGATGTCCAAGTCTCTCCCCATGTTTGAGAAGTTTTCAGCTGTTATTTCTTTAAATAAACATTCTGCCCCCTTCTCCCTCTCTTTTCCTTCTACAACCTCAATTATTCTAATATTTAACATTTGCTGGGGTCCCATAGATCACATAGGCTTTCTTCCTTCTTTTTCACTTTTTGAGAAATCTCCATACTGTTTTTCCAGCGTGGCTGCACCAGTTTGTACTGCCTCATTCTCTACAACATTTGTTGTCTCTTGTCTTATGTAATAATTGCCATTCTGATGGTTGTGAGGTGATATTTCTTAGTTTTGATTTACATTTCCCAAATAATTAGCGAATATGAATATCTTTTCATGTGACTCATGGTCATCTGTATATCTTCTTTGTAAAAATGTCTATTCATATCCTCTGCCCATGTTTTGATCATGTTGTTCATGTTTTTGCTGTTTAGTTGTGTGAGTTCTTTCTATATTTTGAAGTTGACTCCTAACTGGATATATGATTTGCAAATATTTTCTCCCAGTTAGTGGGTTGTCCTTTCATTTTGTTGATGGTTTCCTTTGCCGTGAAAAAGATATTTACTTTGATGTAATTGCATTTGTTAATTTTTTTCCTTTGCTTCCTTTGCCTGAGGAGGTGCGGTATTCAAAAAGATACTGCTAAGACCAATGTCAAAAAGCATACTACCTATGTTTTCTTCTAGGATTTTTTTTGTTTCAGGTTTTACATTCAAATCTTTAATTCATTTTTAAGTAAATTCCATGTTTGGTGCAAGATAATTATCTACTCTCATTCTTTTGCATGTGGTTGTTCAGTTTTCACAACACCATTTATTGAAGAGACATTCCTTTCTGTCTTGCATGTTTTTACCTCGTTTGCAGAAAATTAGCTGTCCATAGATATGTGGTTTTATTTCTGAGCTCTCAATTCTGGTCCATTGATCTGTGTGTCTATTTCTCTGCCAGTACAATGCTGTTTTGATACTAAGCAAATATAATATAACTGTGTAGTATATTTTTAATTCAGGGAGTGTGATTCCTCCAGCTTTGTTCATTTTTCTCAGGATTGTTTTGTCTATTCAGCGTCTTTTGCTGTTCCATATAAATTTTAGAATTCTTTGTTCTACTTCTGTGAAGAATGTCATTGAGATTCTGATAAGAATTGCATAGAATCTGTAGAATGTTTAGGTAATATGAACATTTTAACTATGTTTATTCTTCCAATCCATGAACACAAAGTTTCTTTCCTTTTTGTAAGGTCTTCCTCAATTTATTTCAACAATGTCTTATACATTTCAGTGTATAGTTCTTTCATCTCCTTGGTTAAATTTATTCCTAGGTATTTTATTTGTGGTGTTGTGATTGTGAATGTGAATGTATTCTTCAATTCTATTTCTGCTAGTTTGTTCTTGGTGTATAGAATTGCAACTGATTTTTTGTATTGATTTTGTACCTTGCAATTTTATTGTGTTTGTTAATTACTTCTAAATTTTTTTAGTGGATTCTTTAGGGGTTTCTATATACAGAATCGTGTCGTCTGCAAATAGTGACAGTTTTAGTCCTTCTTTTCCAATTTGGATCTCTTTTATTTATTTTTCTTGTCTAATTGCTCTAGTTAGGACAAGAGTAGTGAGAATGGGCATCATTGTCTTGTTCCTGTTCTTAGAGGGATAGCTTTCAGTTTTTTACCATTGAGTACGATGTTGGTTGTGGGTTTGTCATATACAACCTTTATTATATTGAGGTACTTTCCTTCAATACCCATTAGTTTCAGAGTTTTGATCATAAATGAATTTGAATATTGTCAAATGCACTCTCCAAATCTACTGAGAATATCATGTGGTTTTTATTCTTCATTTTGTTAATGTAGTAGATCACATTGATTCATTTGTGGATATTGAACTATCTCTGCATCCCTGGAATAAATCCCACTTGATTGTCTTGTATGAAACTTTCTTTTATTTAAATTGACTTTATGATAGTTTACAACATGTTGAATTTTCAGTTGTACACTGTTATTTGTCAGTCACCATATAGGTGTGTCCCTTCACCCTTTGTGCCCAACCCCCATTCCTTCCCCCTGGTAATCATAAAACAGTTCTCTTTGTCCATGTGTTTCTTTATCTTCCATGTACTAGTGAAATCATATGATGTCTGTCTTTCTCTGCCCAGCTTATTTCACTTAACATAATACCCTCAAGGTCCATCAATATTGTTGCCAATGGGGTGATCTTGTCTGCTTTTATGGCTTAGTAGTATTCCATTGTGTGTGTGTGTGTGTGTGTGTGTATATATATGCCACATATTCTTTATCAAATCATCAGTTGGTAGGCATCAGTTGCTTCCACATCTTGGTTATTGTGAATAATGCTTCAGTGAACATAGGAGTGCATAAGACACTTTGATTTGTTGATTTCATGTTCTTTGGATAAACACCCAGTAGTGGTATAGCTGGGTCATTATGGTGTTTCTATTTTTAATTTTTTAAGAAATCTTCATAGTTTTCCGTAATGTCTGTACAAGTTTGCACTCCCACCAGCAGTGTATGAGTGTTCCCTTTTCTGCACAACCTCTTCAACATTTGTTATTTTTTGTCTTGGTCATTATAGCCATTCTAATGGGTATAAGGCGATATCGTAGTGTAGTTTTCATTTGCATTTCCCTGATGATTAGTGATATTGAGCATCTTCTCATGTGCCTATTGGCAATCTGTGTATCTTCTTTGGAGAAATGTCTGTTCATATCCTATGCCCACTTTTTGATCAGGTTGTTTTTTTGTTGTTGAATTGTATGAGTTCTTTATATATTATGGGGAGTAAAGCCTTGTTGAATATATGATTTACAAATATTTTCTCCCTGTTGGTGGGTTTCCTTTTGGTTTTTATCCTGGTTTCCCTCGCCACGTAGACACTCTTTAGTCAATGAAGTCATACGTGTTTAATTTTTCTTTTGTTTTCCTTGTCAAAATGATCCTTTAAGACCAATGCCAAAGAATGTACTTCTTATATTTTCTTCTAGAAGTTTTATGGCTTCAGGTCTTACCTTCAAGTCTTTGAACTATTTTGAGTTTATGTATGGCATAAAATAATGGTCTACTCTCATTATTTTGTATGTGGCTGTTCAGTTTTCCCAACACCATTCATTGAAGAGACTTTCTTTTTTCCATTGTGTGTTCTTAGTTCCTTTGTCAAAGATTAGCTGTCTATAGATATGTGGTTTTATTTCTGGGTTTTCGTATATTTTCCATTGATTTGTGTGCCTGTTTTTGTACCAGTACCATACTGTTTTGATTACTATAGCTTTGTAGTATCTTTCAAAGTCCAGGAGTGTGATGCCTCCAGCTTTGCTCTTTGTTCTCAGGATTGCTTTAGCTATTCAGCATCTTTTTTTCACCACATACGAATTCTAGGATTCTTTGTTCTATTTGTGTGAAGTATGTCATTGAGATTCTGATTGGGATTACACTGAATCTGTGGATTGCTTTAGGTAGTATGGACGTTTTGACTATGTTTATGGTTCCAATCCATGTGCATGGACTATCTTTCCATTTCTTTATGTCATCGTCAATTTCTTTCAGTAATGTCTTATAGTTTTCATTGTGTAGGTCTTTCATCTCCTTGGTTAAATTTATAACAAGATATTTTATTCTTTTTGTTGGAATTGTAAATGGGATTGTATTCTTGAGTTTGCTTTTCATTAGTTCATTACTGGAGTATAGAAATGCAATCTCTTATGTAAGTTGATTTTGTTTCCTGCAGCTTTGCTGTAGTTGTTGATAAATTGTAACAGTTTTCCAATGGATTCTTTGGGGTTTTCTATATATAAAATCACGTCATGCTCAAACAGTGAGGGTTTTATTTCTTCATTGGCTATTTGGATTCCTTTTATTTCTTTTTCTTTCCTAATTACTCTGGCCAAAACCTACAGTAGTATTTTGAATAAGAGTGGAGAGTGTGATCACACTTGTCTTATTCCTATTCTCAAAGAGATGGCTTTCAGTTTTTCCCCATTGAATATGATATTGGCTGTGGGTTTGTCATATACGGCATTTATTATGTTGAGGTACTTTCCTTCTATACCCATTTTCTTGAGAGTTTTTATCATAAATGGATGTTGGATTTTGTCAAATGTTTCCTTTGCATCTACTGAGATGATCATGTAATTTTTGTTCCTCATTTTGTTAACATGGTGTATCATTGATTTGTGGATGTTGGATCATCCTTGTGTCCCTAGTATAAATCCCACTTGATCATGGTGTATGATCTTTCTAATGTATTTCTGTATTCTGTTTGCCAATATTTTGTTGAGGATTTTTGCATGTATGTTCATTAGTGATATTGTACAATAATATTCCTTTTTTGTGTTTTCCTTGTCTGGTTTTCATATCAGGGTATTGTTGGCCTCATAAAATGAGTTAGGCAGGGTCCCCTGCTCTTCAAATCTTTGCATGAGTTTGAGAAAGATAGGTCTTAAACCTTCTTTGAATGTTTGGGTGAATTCCCCAGAGAAGCCATATGGTCCTGGAGTTTTGTTTTGGGGGATTTTTTTAAGATTTTATTTTTTTCCTTTTTCTCCCCAAAGCTCCCCAGTACACAGTTGTATATTCTTCGTTCTGGGTCCTTCTAGTTGTGGCATGTGGGATGCTGCCTCAGCATGGTTTGATGAGCAGTGCCATGTCGGCGCCCAGGATTCGAACCAACGAAACACTGGGCCGCCTGCAGCGGAGCACGCGAACATAACCACTCGGCCACGGGGCCAGCCCCCTGTTTTGGGGGACATTTGATTACTGTTTCAATCTCTTTACTTGTCATTGGTCTACTCGATTCTCTATTTCTTCTTGATTCAGTTTTGGGAGGTCATATGGCTCTAAGAATTTATCCATTTATCCAAATGTTGTCATAGAGCTTTTCATAATATTATGTTATAATCCATGGCATTTCTGTTGTGTCCATCGTAATTTATCCTCTTTCATTTCTGATTTTATTTATTTATTTGAGGCTTCTCTCTTTTTTCCTCAGTGAGTTTAGCTAAGGGGCTATCATTTTGTTTATCTTTTCAGAGAAGTAACTATTTTTCATTAATCCCCTCTGTTGTATTTTCATTCTCTCTTTTATTTATTTCCACTCTGATTTTTATAATATCCTTCCTTCTACTGACCTCAGGGTTGTTTGTTCCTTTTTTTTCCTAGTTCTTTTGGGTATAGTCTTAGATTGTTTATTTGAGATTTTTCTTGTCTGTTAGGTAGGCCTGTATTGCTATAAACTTCCTTCTTCTTATCACTTGTGCTGCATCCCATAAGTTTTGGTATGCTGTATTTCCATTTTCATTTGTCTCCAGGTATTTTTCGTCCTCTCCTTTAACTTATTCATTGATCCAATAGTTTTTCAGTAGCATTTTGCTTAGTCTCCACATATTGTGACTTTTCCAACTTTCCTCTTTAGTTGATTTCTAGTTTCATACCGTTGTGGTTGGAAAAGATGATTGATATAACTTCAACCTTCTTAAATATTTTAAAGCTGGTTTTGTTTCCCAACATGTGATCTACCTTTGAGACTGTTCAATGTGCACTTGAGAACAATGTGTATTCTGCTGCTTTTGGATGGAATGTTCTTTATATATATATATCTATTAAGTCCATTTTGTATAGTGTTTCATTTAAGGCAAATGTTTCCTTGCTGACTTTCTGTCTGGATGATCTATCTATTAATGTAAGTGGGAATGTTAAAGTGCACTAATATTATTGTGTTGCTGTCAATTTCTCCCTTTAGGTCTGTTAATAGTTGCTTTACATTCTTTGGTACTCCTAGGTTAGGTGCATATATATTAATAAGTGTTAGGATTTCTTGGTGGAATCTGTCTTTTATTATTATATAATGGTCATCTTTTTCTCTTGATATGTCTTTTGACTTGAAGTCTATTTTTTCTGACATATGTATGGCTACACCTGATCTCTTTTGGTCACCATTTGCTTGGATTATCATCTTCCATCCCTTCACTCTGGGTCTGTGTTTATGTTTACACCTGTGATGGAGCATCTACACTTGGAGGCAGAATATTGTTAGGTCGTCTTTTTTTTTTAATAATATTATTTTTTAATGTAATAAGCCAAAACCTATCATGACAAAATTCAAAATACAAACAAAATTCACAAAAATATTTCAACACAAAACAATGAAAGTCAGCATTATAGATACACGGGCAGATACATATATACATGAAGTATACTCAACTTTTAAAAATAATAAAAATATTCCAACTAAAGAATTGGAAATTGTGCTAAAATACAAACAAACTAAAAAATGCAAATGGCCAATTATTATATGGAGATATGTCTAAAATCTTATAAACAAGAAACAAAAACATTAAGTAGTAGTGACATTCAGTATTTACCTATGAAATATCTTGTTAACAATTTAAAAATGATATGTTGAAATGATAATATTTTGAATATATTTGTTTAAATATATTATTAAAATGAAGTTCACCTCTTTCTTTTTACTTGTTTTAGTGTGGCCACTAGAAAATTTGAGATTATGTATGAGGCTTGCATTACATTTCTATTAGACAGCACTCATCTAGAACAGATTTGGGGTCTTAAAATATTCATTTCTTTTGACTATAGCTTAATCAGCTACTCAGAGATGCTTTTAGAAATCCATGTAAAAGCAAATTCATCCTCATATTATTCACAGGGGCAAATGTTTATAAACGATATACATACTTAATGATTGGAAAATGGTTTGTTTTATAGACATTTTCTGAAAATTGGGCAATCATTAAAACTATGACATCATCAAAGACTTGAGAAAATGCTTACACCCATGTTAAGAGAAAAACAAAGATTAAAAATTATTTAATTTGTGGGGCCAGCCCTGTGGCTGAGTGGTTAAGTTCGTGCGCTCTGCTGCGGCAGCCTAGGGTTCAGATCCTGGGCACAGACATGGCACTGCTCGTCAGGTCATGCTGAGGCGGCATCCCACATGCCACAACCAGAAGGACCCACAACTAGGATATACAGCTATGTATGGGGGGGCTTGGGAAGATAAAGCAGAAAAAAAAAAGATTGGCAATAGTTGTTAGCTCAGGTGCTGATCTTTAACGAAAAGAAAAAAATTATTTAATTTGTTCCTATATTTACCACATATATTGAATCAATATGTTGACTATGTATATATAAACAAAACAAGATAAAATATATAGTTCTAACATTTGCTATATATACTACATTTTTTGAATATATATGCTAAATATATATACATATATAATTTTTTGATAAAGAAGTGTTTCTAAAATAACAGTTTATTTAGGTCTTCTTTTTTAATCCATCTAGCCACTGTGTTCTTTTCATTGGTGAATTCAATCTATTTACATTTAGGGTGATTATTGATATATGAGGGCTTAATATGGCCACTTTATCCTTTGCTTTCTGACTGTTCTCTAATTCCATTGTTTCTTTTTCCTTCTATATTTGTCTACCATTTCTGTTTAGTGGTTTTCTGTGATGTTCATCTCAGTTTTCTCTTTATTTATTATTTGTGACTCTGCTCTGATTTTTTCTTTCATGTTACCATGAAGTTTGCATAAAATATCTGATAGATGAGATAGTCCTTTTTTCTTTTGTTTTCCTTTTTTATTTATATATTTTTAAATTGAATTATTGATAGGTTACAATCTTGTGAAATTTCAATTGTACGTTAATGTTTGTCAGTCATGTTGTAGGTGCACCACTTCACCCTTTGTGCCCACCCCCCACCCCACCTTTCCCCTGGTATCCACTAAACTGTTCTTGGTCCATAGTTTTAAATTCCTCATATGAGTGGAGTCATACACAGATTATCTTTCTCTCGCTGGCTTATTTCACTTAACATAATTCTCTCAAGGTCCATCCATGTTATCGCAAATGGAATGATTTTGTTCTGTTTTGCAGCTGAGTAGTATTCCATTGTATATATGTACCACATCTTCTTTATCCATTCGTCTGTTGATGGGCACTTAGGTTGCTTCCACGTCTTGGCTATTGTAAACAGTGCTGCAATAAACATTGGGGTGCACAGGACTTTTGGGATTGCTGACTTCAGGCTCTTTGGATAAATACCCAGTAGTGGGATGGCTGGATCGTATGGTAGTTCTATTTTTAGTTTTTGGAGGAATCTCCATACTGTTTTCCATAGTGGCTGCACCAGTTTGCATTCCCACCAGCAGTGTATGAGGGTTCCTTTTTCTCCGCAACCTCTCCAACATTTGTTGCTATTAGTTTTAGATATTTTTGTCATTCTAACGGGTGTAAGGTGATATCTTAGTTTAGTTTTGATTTGCATTTCCCTGATGATCAGCGATGATGAGCATCTTTTCATGTGCCTATTGGCCATCAGTATATCTTCTTTGGAGAAATGTCTGTTCATGTCTCCAGCCTATTTTTTGATTGGGTTGTTTGATGTTTTGTGGTTGAGTTGAGAGAGTTCTTTATATATTAAGGATATTAAGCCTTTGTCAGATATATGACTTGCAAATATTTTTTCCCAGTTAGTGGGTTGTTTTTTTTGTTTCAATCCTGTTTTCATTTGCCTTGAAGAAGCTCTTTAATCTGATGAAGTCCCATTTGTTTATTCTTTCTATTGTTTCCCTTCTCTGAGAAGACATGGTGTCTGAAAAGATCCTTTTAATACTGATGTCAAAGAGTGTACTGCCTACGTTTTCTTCCAGAAGCCTTATGGTTTCAGGTCTCACCTTTAGGTCTTTAATCCATTTTGAGTTTATTTTGGTGAATGGTGAAAAAGAATGGTCAATTTTCATTCTTTTACATGTGGCTTTCCAGTTTTCCCAGCACCATTTGTTGAAAAGACTTTCTTTTCTCCATTGTATGCCCTCAGCTCCTTTGTCAAAGATAAGCTGTCCATAGATGTGTGGTTTTATTTCTGGGCTTTCAATTCTGTTCCATTGATCTGTGCACCTGTTTTTGTACCAGTACCATGCTGTTTTGATTACTGTAGCTTTGTAGTATGTTTTGAAGTCAGGGATTGTGATGCCTCCTGTTTTGTTCTTTTTTCTCAGGATTGCTTTAGCAATTCGGGGTCTTTTGTTGCCCCATATGAATTTTAGAATTCTTTGTTCTAATTCTGTAAGGAATGTCATTGGGATTCTGATTGGGATGGTGTTGAATCTGTAGATTGCTTTAGGTAGAATGGACATTTTAACTATGTTTATTCTTCCAATCCATGTACATGGAATGTCTTTCCATCTCTTTATGTCGTCATCCAATTCTCTCAGAAAGGCCTTGTAATTTTCATTATATAGGTCCTTCACTTCCTTAGTTAAATTTACCCCAAGGTATTTTATTCTTTTTGTTGCGATTGTGAATGGTACTGTATTCTTGAGTTCTTTTTCTGTTGGTTCATTACTGGAGTATAGAAATGCTACTGATTTATGCAAATTGATTTTATACGCTGCAACTTTGCTGTAGTTGTTGATTACTTCTAACAGTTTTCCAATGGATTCTTTGGGGTTTCCTATATATAAGATCATGTCGTCTGCAAACAGCGAGAGTTTCACTTCTTCCCTCCCTATTTGGATTCCTTTTATTCCTTTTTCTTGCCTGATTGCTCTGGCCAGGACCTCCAGAACTATGTTAAATAAGAGTGGTGATAGAGGGCATCCTTGTCTCGTTCCTGTTTTCAGGAGGATGGGGTTCAGTTTTTGCCCATTGAGTATGATGTTGGCTATGGGTTTGTCGTATATGGCCTTTATTATGTTGAGGTAGTTTCCTTCTATGCCTATTTTGTTCAGAGTTTTTATCATAAATGGCTGTTGGATCTTGTTAAATGCCTTCTCTGCATCTATTGAGATGATCATGTGGTTTTTATTCCTCAGTTTGTTGATGTGGTGTATCACGTTGATGGATTTGCGGATGTTGAACCATCCCTGTGTCCCTGGTATGAATCCCACCTGATCCTGATGTATGATTCTTTTGATGAATTGCTGAATTCTGGTTGCCAAAATTTTGTTTAGAATTTTTGCATCTATGTTCATCAGTGATATTGGCCTGTAGTTCTCTTTTTTCGTGGTGTCCTTGTCAGGTTTTGGTATCAGCGTGATGTTGGCCTCATAGAATGTGTTAGGAAGTGTTCCATCTTCCCTAATTTTTTGGAATAGCTTGAAAAGGATAGGTATTAAATCCTCTCTGAAAGTTTGGTAGAATTCCCCAGGAAAGCCATCTGGTCCTGGGGTTTTATTCTTTGGGATGTTTTTGATTGCTGTTTCAATCTCTTTCCTTGTGATTGGTCTGTTCAAATTGTCTGCCTCTTCTTGAATGAGCTTTGGGAGATTGTAGGAGTCCAAGAATTTATCCATTTCCTCTAGGTTATCCATTCTGTTGGCATATAGTTTTTTGTAGTATTCTCTTATAATCTGTTGTATTTCTGCAGAGTCTGTTGTTATTTCTCCTCGTTCATTTCTGATTTTGTTTATTTGAGCTTCCTCCCTTTTTTTCTTTGTAAGTCTGGCTAGTGGTTTGTCAATTTTATTTATCTTCTCAAAAAACCAGCTCTTTGTCTCATTGATCCTTTCTACTGCCTTTTTCGTTTCAATAGTATTTATTTCTGCTCTGATTTTTATTGTTTCTCTCCTTCTGCTGACTTTGGGCTTCATTTGTTCTTTTTTCTCTAGTTCAGTTAGGCGTGCTTTAAGGTTGCTTATTTGGGATTTTTCTTGTTTGTTAAGATGTGCCTGTATTGCGATGAATTTTCCTCTTAATACAGCTTTTTCTGTATCCCATATGAGTTGGTATGGCATGCTATCATTTTCATTTGTTTCCAGGTATTTTTTTATTTCTTCTTTAATTTCTTCAATGATCCATGGCTTGTTCAGTAGTGTGTTGTTTAGTCTCCACATCTTTGTGCCTTTCTCAGCTTTTTTCTTGTAATTAATTTCTAGCCTTATAGCACTATGATCTGAGAAGATGCTTGTTATTATTTCAATTTTTTTTAAATTTGTAGAGGCTTGCCTTGTTTCCCAACATATGGTCTATCCTAGAGAATGTTCCATGTGCACTTGAGAAGAATGTGTATTCAGCTCCTTCAGGGTGGAGTGATGTATATATGTCTATTAAGTCCAATTGATTTAGTTTTTCATTCAGCTCCACTATTTCCTTGTTGATTTTCTGTCTGGATGATCTGTCCATTGATGTGAGTGGGGTGTTGAGGTCCCCTACTATTATTGTGTTGTTTTTAACATCTTCCTTTAGTTCTGTTAATAGTTGCTTTATGAATCTTGGTGCTCCTGTGTTGGGTGCATAGATATTTATAAGCGTTATTTCTTCTTGATGAAGTGTCCCTTTGATCATTATATATTGTCCCTCTGTGTCTCTCTTTACCTGTCTTATTTTGAAATCCACTTGGTCTGATATGAGAATTGCAACACCTGCCTTTTTTTCCTTGCTATTTGCTTGAAGTATTGTCCTCCACCTCTTCACCCTGAGTCTGTGTTTTTCCTTGGGGCTGAGGTGTGTTTCCTGGAGGCAACAAATTGTTGGATCTTGTTCTTTAATCCATTTTGCCGCTCTGTGTCTTTTTATTGGAGAGTTCAATCCGTTCACATTGAGAGTGATTATTGATGCATGTGGACTTAATGCTGTCAATCTGTTACTCATTATCTTGCTTTCCTGTGTTTCTTTTCCTGTGTGCTTTAGACTACCCATTTAATACTGCAATTTCTTATGCTGGGTTTCTTAGATTTTTCCTTATCTATGATTTGTGACTCTGTTCTGTACTTTATTTTAGTGTCTACCTTGAAGTTTGTATTTAGAATCTCGTGTATAATATAGTCTATTCTCTGGTGGTCTCTTACTTACTCGACCAATACTGATTTAGACCCTTTGCTCTTCCCCTCCTAAATAATTATTTTCATTTTTTATTCCAACTCATCTTATTAATTTGTAGTTAGAGTGCTAAGATCGTCCTTGTTTTGGTTGTTTCCTTATTTTTACCCTAATGCTATAGTTGAATATTTGCTATCCTGTTCTGGTTCTATCCATCGGTCTCCCTAGTCTGTGGATTGTGTCCCCTTTCTCCCTTTTTTCTTTTTTCAAGTATGAGAGCCTTCTTGAGGATTTCTTGTAATGGAGAGCTTTTAGTTACAAATTTCCTTAACTTTTGTTTGTCTGGAAAAGATTTAATTTCTCCCTCATATCTGAAGGAAGTTCTTGCTGGATAGAGTATTCTTGGCTGAAGGCTTTTATCCTTTAAAGCTTTGAATATATCACTCCATTCTCTCCTAGCTTGTAGGGTTTCTGTAGAGAAATCCACTGACAGTCTGATAGGGGCTCCTTTATAGGTTATTCTCTTTTTTTTTCTTACTTACCTGAGTATTCTTTCCTTATCATTCCTATTTGCCAACTTTACTATTATGTGCCTTGCAGTGGGTCTTTTTACATTGACAAATCTAGGAGATCTAAAACCCTCCTCTACACACATTTCTCCATTGATCCCTAGATTTGGGAAGTTCTCTTCAACAATTTCGTTAAGCACACTTTCTGCTCCATTTTCCTTTTCCATATTCTCGGGAATTCCTATGATCCTTATGTTCTTACTCCTCATTGAATACATTATCTCTCGGAGATTTTCCTCATTTTTTTTAATTCTTAGTTCTCTTTCTTCCTCTGTCTGGCGCCATTCAGCCTGTCTGTCCTCGATTATGGTGATTTGCTCCTCTAGGTTGTCTACACGGGCATTCAGGGAATCCGTATTCTGTTTTATCTGGTCCATTGTGTTTTTCATCTCAAGTAATTCTATTTGATTCTTCTTTATGATTTCAATCTCTTTTGTGAAGTAACTCCAGAACTCAGCTTGTTTCTCTATCTTTCTCTCTACCTCATTGAGTTTTGATTATAGCTGCTCTGAATTCATTATCACTTAGTTTACCTAATTCCAAGTCCTCAGGACTTAATTCTGTGTTTTTATTGTTTTCCTTCTGGTCTGGGGCTTTTATAAATTGCTGGATGGTAGAGGAGCGGTTTTTTCTCATGGTGGTAGAATTCAGTTGCAGTTACAGCCTGTCGACACTAGATGGGGGTTGAGAGCGGCGTGTTAGCTCTCCACCTTAGGGCAAGATGGCTGCACCCACTGGCTTTGCTGGGGGGGAGGGGCTGTTACTCACACGCTCCGGTCTGGGTTCAGATCAGTTCTGTTCTCTGGTCTCCCAAGGCCCTTGATTTATGGGGTCCCCATGGATGGAAGCTTTCCCCCCCCGTCAGCGGGTCTCCACTGAATCAGCGGCAGGAGTCCTGGATGATCCCCCGGTCACGCGGCCCCTCCCCCACTCCTTCCCGACCCACGCCGCAGCGATCGCAGACTCTAGGGGAGGGAGCAATGTTCTCTCCTACCATTCCAGTGCCTTCGAGGCCATCTGCAAGGTTTATGATCTCCGCCTTCTTGGTATTGTAGGTCTCTAACGAGCTGGCATTATGTTTATTCTCTGAAATTCAGTTCTTCCAATCTTTTGTTGTATTTTGGAGGAGAGAGAATCCCGGGTCAGCTCACCCCGCCATTTTGCTCCGCCCCGGAAACCTTTTTTATTTATATTTTTTTGAGGAAGTTTAGCCCTGAGCTAACATTGGCCAACATTTCTCTTTATGCTGAGGAAGATTGGCCCTGAGCTAACATCTGTGCCCATCTTCTTTTACTTTCTTTGTAGGATGCCTGCCTCAGAATGGCTTGACAGCAGTGCATAGGTCCATGCCTGGGATCCAAACCAGCAAACCCAGGCCACCAAAGTAGAGCATGAATATTTATCTTCTACACCACAGGGCAGGCCCTGATGAGATAGTCCTTTTTGTGTTAATAACATCTTATCTCCATTAACTTATGCAGGTTCCATCCTTTTCCTCTTCCCCTTCTATATTTTTGTTGTTACAAATTCTCCTTTTAGGTTTTGTCAGTTTGTTACCAAATTGAAGTGGTTATAGTTATTTTGATGCTTTCTTTCCCTTTAGTCTTTATGTTATAGTTAATTGTTTATTAACTATTATGATATAGAGTTGCAATTTTTTGATTCTGTCTTTCTATTTACCCCTTTGCTCAAAGCTTTTAAACATTCGTCTTTTTATTTCAGATAAGAGGACTCCTTTGAACATTTCTTGTAAGGCAAGTCTATTGATGATGAACTTCCTCAGTTTTTGTTTTTCTGGGAAACCCCTTATTTCTCCTTCATATCTGAAGGATAACTTTGCTAGATAGAGTATTCTTGGCTGATAGTTTTTGTCTTTCAACATTTTGAATATATCCTTCCACTCTCTCCTAGCTTGTTGAGTTTCTGGTGTCAAATCCACTGAGAGCTCAATGGGGGTTCCTTTATAGGTAATTCTCTCTGGGCATGCTTAATAGTTTTTCCTTGTCTTTGACTTTTGACAGTTTTAATATAATATATCTGAGAGGAGGTCTTTTTGCATTGAGCTAATTAGTTCTATTAGCTTTTTATTCTTGTATATCCAATTTCTTCCCCATGTTTTGGAATGTTCTCTGCTATTAATTCTTTGAGTAATCTCTCTATTCCTTTCTCCCTCTCTCCTTCTGGCATGCCCATTATCTTTATGTTGCTTTTCCTAACTACATCAGATATTTCTCAAAGAATTTTTTTCAGTTTTTAAAATCTTAGTTCTCTTTCCTCTTCCACCAGAATCATTTCTAGATTTCTACCTTCAAGCTCACTAAGTTTCTTTCCATATGGTCTACACTATTCCCAATGCTTTCTATTTTATTCTTCATCTCATTTATTGTGCTCTTTAACTACAGCTTTTCTGTTTGGTTCTTTTTATAGTTTCCATCTCTTTGGGGAAGTACTCCTTCTATTCATTAATTTTATTCCTGAGTTCATTGAACTGTGTTTCTGAGTTTTCTTGTAATTCTTTGGATTTCTTTGTGGCAGCTATTTTGAATTCTCTGTCAGTTAGACTGTAATCTTTTGTGACTTCCAGTTGAGTTTCAGGAGAGTTGTCATTTTGTTTCTGTTCTGCTGTGTTTCTGTAGTTCTTCATGGTGCTTCATGAGTTGATCCTCTGCCAGCACATCTGTGGTAGTAAACACTTTTTTATTTGGATAAGGCTTTGTTTACTTTGATTCTGAGCTTCTTCTGTTTGATTTGAGAGCCAGCACATGTTATCTTCCACTATCTATGCCAGAGACATCCTCAGTGTCCTCCTTGTGTTGCTTGTACCTCCAAGGTTGCTGGTGCCTTTCTTCTTATAATGTCACTGCAGTCTCAGGTGTCACAACAAAGATCACTAGGCTGTGAGTACATTTGCAGCTTCCAGGGTCACTTGAGTCTCCTCTTCTCCCATTGGCTCTGAGTGTTCTCCATGGGCTCAGGTGCTGCTGCCCTGTGCACCACCTGCACTACTGCTTCTGGATTATCTGTAGTTACTGACAGCCTTGCTTCCCATGGCACCGGGTTCACCAGTGTTTTTGTCATTACTTGGGTCCCCATGTCTTGTATGCAGCCCCTGCTGCTGGTAGAGCTAGTGTCAGTGTTGCCACCACTGGGGGCTGGATCTCAGGTTCTGCTGAGGTTCCTGAAGTCTCAAGTCACAGGTGCCACATGCCATTAGTAGCAGAGGGGTAGGGGCTAAACAATGAGTGCTGTTGTTGCTCCTGCAGGTTCTGGCCACTGGTGCACACTGGTGTATTTTTGAAGCTTCAGGTTAGAGCACCCTGCCCCTGCAATGGAAATTCCCATTTTGGATGCTTATCCTACTGCTGGAAAGAGTGGTGCCACTGCAAGGGAGTTTAAAGGGGCTGGGTTACTGGCATCACTCTGTGTCCTGAAGCCTCAGAGCATAAGTAACACCCACTATCACTGCAGGAGGCAGAAGCCAAGATGTGAGTGTTGTTTCTCTTCCTGTAGTCTCTGGTCACTGGCATTCACCTTTGTGTTTTTGAAGCCTCAAATCAGGGAACCCTGCCCCTGCCATGAAAATCCACATTTGAATGTTGTCCTCACTGATGGAAAGACTGGAGCTACTGGTGGGGATGAGGGAGGGGCCTGGGTTACCAAAAACACTTGCTGTCCAAGTGTCAGGATGTGTGTGCCACAAACCACCACTTTGGGGGGGATTGGCTAAGCTATGAGTGACATGCCTACTCCTGCAGTTTCTGATCACCAGCTTGTATACCTGTGTGAGCATCTGCATTTTGAGTCACTGCTGCCTTGAGAGGGAGAGGGGGTTGGTTCCCTAGTTCCAATGCCTCTTGGAGGTCTAGTCTACCCTTCTTCAGAAGTATAAGTGAATGGATCTCTCTGTGGTTCAGGTGTGCTGTGCAGAGTCTTTGTTGATCAATGGATGTCCAACTGGTTCTAATTCAGAGGGGAGAGACAAAGGGAAGTCACTTAGCCATGATACTGATTTCACTCTCTCAAGATCAATTTTTTAAGGTCTTTATCTAGTAAGTTCAATGTCTGTGCTTCCTCAAGGGCTATTTATGACACTTCATTTTCTTACTTTGAATGGGCTTTTTTTTGCTGTTTCTTTGTATGCCTTCTATTGTTTTTTTTTTTTAATTGGACTTTTGGAAAAAAGCTACCTCATACAGTTTTTGCATACTGGCTTTCTGTCATGCCAGACCTTCACTGATAAAACTGGGTTTGATCTGAGTACAGGTATCTACCCACAGTGACAGCTTAAGATATCCATTCTTTCTTCTCATACACTTTTCCTGGACTTGTTTAGCTTTCTGAATTCCCCCATATACATGGCTTCTTTTAAGTGTCTTAATTTCCTACAAAGTTTCACTCCAGCTCTCCTTGAGGCCTTACATGGTCTATTATATTATTTCATCTGTAATCTCTTTCTCCAGGCATCTGTGGATTTTTAGTTTTCCTGCAGTTTTCACAAGCAGTACCAATCACTTTTCCCTGGCTGAGATCTGAGTTAGGCAAGATAGAGACCATTCCTTCAGTCATCCCACATGTGACAACAGTACAAAGGAGGTTTCTATGCTCCTTCTGGTTTCGGGGTAAGGACAAGTAAAAGTCATTAAACTTCCTACTGTTTTAAAGATGGCTTTTTCTTAATTGGACATTCATTTGGTTTGTGTAGACCTTAGAATGTTGTCCAGTATTCTTATAAGGATAGTTCAGACAGTTTCTGTTTTTTTTTTCAATCTTTCCATGGGTGAATGAGGACTCAGAGCTTGCTAGTCTGCCATTTTGCTAACATTGCTGTCTGGCCAATTGACTTTCCACAAAAGTGTTAAGGCCATTCAATGGAGGAAAGATCAGTCCTTTCAACAAATGGTGCCAGGACAATGAGATATAAGCATACAAAAGAATAAAATTGGACCTCTACCTCACACTATATGCAAAAACTAACTCAAAATGTATCAATGACCTAAATTTAAGAGACAAGCCGTAAAACTGTTACAAGTAAACATAGGGATAAATCTTCATGGCCTTGCATTGCAAATGGATGCTTAGATATTACACCAAAAGCATAAGCAATAAAAGATAAAATAGATCCACTGAACTTCATCAAAATTAAAAATGTTTGTCCATAAAAGGACATTATTAAGAAAATGAAAAAACAACTTAGAAAATAAGTGAAAATATTTGTATATCTGATAGTGGTTTAATTCTGGAATATATAAAATACTCCTTCAACTCAACTAAAATGACAAGCAACCCATTTAAATTACGGGAAAATAGCTTGAATAAGCATTTCTCTAAAGAAGATAAACATACGACCAGCACACACTTGCAAAGATACTCAACATCATTTACTATTAGGGAAATCGAAATCACAATGAGATATCACTTTATATCCATTAAGATGCCTAAAATTCAAAAAAAATAAGTATCAAGGAGAATGTAGAGAAATTGGAATGCTTATATATTGCTGTTACAAATGTAAAATGGTGTGGCCACTGTGGAAAACAGTTTTATGGTTCTTCAAAAAATTAAACATAAAATTACCATATAATAGTGCTTTTACTCCTAGGTATATACCCAAAAGAATTGAAAAGTGATGCAAACAGATACTTGTGTGCCAATGCTCATTGCAGTTTTATTCACAATGCCAAGTTGTGGAAACAACCCAAGTGTCCACCAAGGAAAAAGAATGGATAAACAAAATGTGATGTGTACGTACCATGGAATATTATTCAGGCATAAAAAGGAATCAAGTTCTTATACATGCTACAACATAAATGAACATGGATGAACCTTGAAAACATTTGCTAAGTGAGATAAGCCAGATGCAAAAACACAAATATTGTATGATTCCACTTATATAAAATATTTATAATAAATAAATTCACAGAGACAGAGTTGATTACATGTTACCAGAGGCTAGGAGGAGGATAAAATGGAAAGATATTGCTTAATGGATAGAAAATTTCTGTTTGTGGTGATGGAAAAGTTTTGCAAATAGACAGTGGTGATGATTATGAGTGTGATTAATGCCACTGAATTTTACACTTTAAAATGGTTAAAATGGCATATTTTATGTTTTATATATTTTACCACATTAAAAAATAATTTCTAGTATCAGCATTTATTCTTTCAAGTTTCTTCTTCTTTTTCTTCTTAATCTCATCTTTCTTACTTTACCCCACCTCAACCTTGCCTATACATTATTAACTTTGAAAATCTATTTTTCAGGCAAAAAATATTTACTTAGAGAAAATAAATATTTTTGACATTTTAAACTAAAAATATACCCTTAATAATAATAACTACTTACATAGTACTTAAAATATACTAGAAATTCTATTAAATGCTTTACATATACTTTTTACTTTAAACCTCTCTGACCCCTATTAGGGAGATGCCATTATTATGACCAATTTACATGTGAGGACACTTGGCACAGAGAAGTTAATTAACTTTTCCAAGATTATACAAACAATAGGTGGTGGACATGGTATTTAAACAGATACAATGGGTTTCCAGAATCCATGCTGTTAATAACTACATTTTCCTACTCTGATTGGTTTAGCCAAGTCACTTAGGTTCTTTGTACCTTAGTTTCTCATTTTTAAAATAATAATAATGCCTTCTTTGCTGATTTAAAAATTTCTCAAAATATTAAATAAAGCAATAGATATGAAAGAGCTTTTAAAATTATCTACATCCAAATTGACAACATTTTAAAAGCATGAGTAAAGTAGAAAACACTACAGCCCAATATAATAGAAGCTTCTTTCTTCTATCTGTCAGTTCATTCATTATTTCTTTATTGCACTCTATTCTGGCCACTCTGGGGCATCCAAAAGAAATAGAAATTTAAATCCTGGCTTTTGAAAAGCTTATGCCCAGTGAATAGCTACAAGTGACTCCATGGTTTCTTGAGTTGTACAATCCATATTGTTAAACTAGCACAGAATCAATTAGTTAACAACTTACTAGGCTTATAGGAATAAGAGGATTTATAAGTTAGGAAAATGTAGTTCTTGTCCTTCAGGAACACAAATGATGCTAGTAGCCCTTTACTTGAACACATTATAAAGTAAATATGGATTAAAATACACTATTTTATTTTCCAAAATGATTGATTGAAATACATCAAAAGGATTTTTACATGTGCAAAAGCCATGTAAAAAGAAATTGCAAGATGGCTTGAATTATAGAAACTAACCAGCAGTTCCCTCCATGTAACAGATACCACATTCTGAACTTCATGAATATTCATAATTCTTGAATTATTGTTTATAAATAGTCTGGAGTATTTCCCTTCCCAAGGAACACGTGTGTATCCATCCCTGTGTGAAGGAAACATGCTTACAATCAGCTCTGTGCATTGATCCTTTTTCTTCTAATGTTCTCTGACCTACTTCACCTCTTTTGGGGCCAGTGTGCTGACTAATTTCTCATGTTGGCTGAGATCTGGAGTTAGGCTTTAACTATTGAATTTAGGACTGTGATGTTAATTGATGCATCTAAGGTTCAAACATTTGACTTCAGCTTCATTAGCACTATAACAAACTGACAACTGGCCCAGACAAATGGCTGTGCCACTTAATTTCAAATGAACTAGGTATCTTTTTGAATCTCAACAGTAACTCCAAAAAGATAACCACATCATAAAAAAGCCCTAAGCATTATAATATTCTTTGTAGAAGTAATCTTTGTGTTTTCCCATTGTAAAAACTCAGGTCCAGGAGTAGCTTCTGAGAGTTTGGGAACTATTGGCACTAGGACTGCCAACCATCCTCCTCACTGACATCCTTTACTCCAGGGTTTTGTAAAGAGCTGAACAGTGTGTTATCTAACATTACTCTAAGATATCACCAAATGAGGTTTTGGGGATAGTACAAAGGGAAGAATTGAGGAATAACATTTCACATCTTTTGTGGTATTTACAAACATCTTTCCCCGCAAAGATATAAGAAAATAAAGCATTCGCCTGAAGAGAGATGTTGTTGACTATAATAGATCCTCAAATAAAAGAGTTTTGTCTCTGATCTTGTGTAGACAAGGTTATTATTCCTCCATACTACCGCATATTTGCATCTCTCTCTGTCTTTCACCCTCCACCCCCATCCCTGCCTCACAAACACACACACACAGAGACACATGGGGCATCATATGCTCGTACAATTTTTTTTAAAGATTGGCACCTGAGCTGACAACGGTTGCCAATCTTCTGATTTTTTTTAATTCATCTCCCCAAAGTCCCCAGTACACAGTTGTACATTCTACTTGTGGGTGCCTCTGGTTGTGCTACGTGGGGTGCCACCTCAGCATGGCCTGATGAGAGGTGCCATGTTCATGCCTAGGATCCGAACTGGTGAAATCCTGGGCAGCCTAAGCAGAGTGCGCAAACTTAACCACTCAGCCACAGGCCGGTTCTAAATTTTTTTAAATATAGCTAATACCAAAAAAGTAACTGATTTTCTGCCTTGAGGAATTCACTTTTCCTTTTTCCAGAAGAATAAATGTTTCAACCCAAGCAAATAGCCAAGATAGAGTTGATTGCCACAATTGTCTGTCTCCAAACACAAGGTACTGTGTGTGATCTAATGTTTTTGGAGGTTAACTTAAAAAGTCAAAAGCAACAATGTTGAAATGCATTTTTGTTTTGTGATGATGTCTTTCAAAGCTCTGTCTCCAGTCTTGACCTCTCCTGAGTCCCAGTCCTGCATTTTTAATTCACTTCTAAGATATTTCCACCTTCTTCCTATTTTTCCTTTTTTTTGGATGATCAACATCATTTTTTGTCATCCAAGCTTAATACCAGCCATTACTCGGCTATAAAAAGCCCTATGGGGGGCCGGCCCCATGGCCGAGTGGTTAAGTTCGCGTGCTCCACTTCGGCAGCCCAGGGTTTCACGAGTTTGGATCCTGGGCATGGACATGGCACTGCTCATCAAGCCATGCTGAGGCGGCATCCCCCATAGCACAACCAGAGGGATCACAACTACAATATTCGGGGAGAAGAAGAAAAAAAAACCCAGAAGATTGGCAACAGTTGTTAACTCAGGTGCCAATCTTTAAAAAAGAAATATAAGCCCTATGGATTCCACCTCCACCTGAGTGCTGAAATCCATTTTCTCCTCTCCATTCCCCCTGCTTCTCCCCTTTTCCAGACTCTCATTACCTCTCACATGCATAATTACAATTGTCTTCTAAGTGGTCTTCAGGCCTCGAGGCTCTTTTTTACTTCAATCTATGCTATAATCTGCTGCCAAATCAATTCTACTAAATAATTCCCTTAATCATGTTTACTCTTTTTAACTAAAGTCCTTCTGTGATTTTTTTTCTGCTTACAACATAAGGACCTAAATTCTTACCCCAGCTTTCAAAATTCTGCATAGTATAAATCAACCCTGCTTTTCCAGTTTTATCTCCCGCTGTTCTCCTTCAAGTTTCCTTTACTCCAGCTAAATTGGACTACTTGCTATTTCCTAAACATCTCCCATGCTAGCATTATCCTCTTCCAATTGACTGCCCCTTCCCCACTTCCTTTGTCTAAATCTTCCCAACTGTTTAAAATTCAGATCAAATGCCACTTTGTTCATGTTATTCTTCTATAGCCTGGGATAATTTCTGTTGTTCCTGAAGTCCTGGTATAATTTTCTCTTTTTGTTTTGACCTCTCTTGTGTAGTATATCACTTTTACCATTGTATTAGTTATTTACACAATTGTCTCATTTAATTCTGCTATTAAAATGTAATCTCCCTAAAGGAAGCATACTGAATCTTACATATATTGGTATATTTCACAGCAGAAACTTAAGTTTTTTTTTATGTTTAAGAAAACAATGTTGTAATTCCTAGGAAATAAAAATCCCTTGAATAGTTTATACTATTGACATTATTTCATGCATTTAAATGCATTTGAAATATTTCTGCCTTCCTGAATTGAGGTTTAATTGATGTCTATTGAAAAAATTTCTTTGATTTGAACATATTAATAGATCAGACACCAAATTTCTAAAAATTTGCTTACTCTGTCTTTTATTTTGCTTTTCTCCTCTGCTTTAAAACAATGTCAATATCTTATTCTTTTCTCCTTCTTGGTAGACTTGCTATGAAAGATTTCTCTAAGAGAAAAGATAATTTGAACAGCAAAACTTATTACAGATACAAAATTCTTTTTTCCTTATAAAAAGGAATATAGAGCTTTTTCTTACATTGGAAAGTTGGGTGAAGAATATGAAACTTTAATTTCAGCTATCAATTCACATACTACTCCATTTCCTGCTCAAAGTATCAAGTGTTATGTCAATATACCAAGTCCTTACCATCATAAATCATTTCAATAATAAGGGAACATTGCTTTCTTGATCTTCTGCACAAGATAAAACTTTTATTAATGACATTTTTCCTTGTTGTGTGTGTAGTTCATAATATTTTCATAGCCATGCTTTTATTTCAATGGAAGGGAAAAATCCCACCTTATAATTTCAACTTTGCAGTCACTTTCTGCATTTTGTACAGTTAAATCCAACTAAGTTCTCCCCACCTTGCAAGTGTCTAATCTTCAGAGCCTATTTACATTTCATTGCAATGTGACACAGGAAAAATGCAGCCAGATGTAAAAGGGCCAAGTCACGTTGTCAAACATAAGGTTTGACTTAAATTTTAAAAAAGAGCAAAAAGAAAGGAAGAAGAAAGAAGGAGACAGGGAAAAGATAATTCTTCCTAAAACAAGCAGAATTCTACAACTTAACGCTTTAAAGGAATAAACTAGTGTAAATATTCATCTCTCCAAAGTGCGATCTTATTTTAAATTTAAATCTCTCAGAAACCCAGAGCACTCTGTTTATAATAGGAGAACAGCGGACAGACTTGCCCTTCACTGGAGGGCATGTCATATAGTCCTTGCCTTCTCTGAAAAAACCATCAAGCTGGCAGTAGTGACAGATGAACAGCTTACCATTAATTTCTCCTCTTTCATGCCTTCAATCCAAACGGTGCATATTCTCCACGGGGATGCATCAAGGTCTTTGCCTTTATTTCTCTTGCATACTCACACTGACTTATAAATCAAGTACAGATAAGAAGAGAGGGCAAATATCAATCTTTATATTTTTTTCTCTTGGCCCGTGCCCACTGGCACACTACTGAGCTTTGACTGAAAGGTTCTTCAAATCATCCTGTGATTCATAGGCTAGAGAGTTCTCAGTGAGGACAAAACAACAAAGGAAATCTGAGAGAGAAAATTTGTATATCTTGGCTTATAAATTAGAAGCTTTGCAATTGCAGTGTTTTAAAGGATGAGTTACCTAAAATATGTGTCTAAGATGTTACTATCATGATGGAAAAAAATTATGGAATATAAAGTAATCTTCATTCTTTTAGCATGGCTAGGAGAGTAGCAATCTTTAAAATGTTTTTTTTAGTCTTGTTTCCTCCTTTATTATAAAGAGCGCTAGGTTCTTCATAAAACTTGAAGGATTATCCAAAATAGACTCTCTGTTATTGTTGGTTTTCTTTCTTTGAATTGGTAAGTTTTACAACAGCATCATGATAGAAATGTTTCATGGAATATATTTGAAGTCTAGGGTTTGATATACTGAGGTTTTGACACAAGATTGTTAATATTTTGTAAAATAAAACAACACATAATTTTTAGAAATTGTGCATAGTACCTTTTATATGGTAAATACTTAATAAATACTATAGTTTTTGAAAGCTGAAATATTCTGCAGTAGTGGTTTAATTTTTACTGGTGGTGGTCATCTTATACTAATATTTAAGATGATTGAAGATGTCAGATTTTTAAAAATTTCTTTTGAAGAAATTATACCCTGCTTCCTTCAAAAGAAAGATACTCACAGCTTTATTATTACATTTAAAAGAGGAATGTTTGGCTGGCGAAAGAGCACACAGAAGTTTTCTTGACTTACAACAAATCAATCTTGTACTAAAAGTATGTTCAGAACCACTGGGTGATGCAATATGATTTTAAGCTCCCAAAAGCTGATATTATAATCATTGACAAATTATAATATTATTTTCTTGCTAAGCGTGAAGTGCTAATGCTGTTAAATGACTGCAAATGTTGATGTTCATGCCTGCCTGCTGGCCTTTTGCAGGTGACATATATGGGGATTCAGAGCTTTTCTATTTTCTATCCTCCTTTTTTTAAGGCTGCAGGCCCCATCTATAAATTACAACTGATGACAAACGTGGAAGCTAACAGTGGCAAAATTAGGCCCAAAGGCAAAATAATTATATATACAGCCTTCAGCAGTGAGGGAGAGAGCCATCAATCAGCCCCCAATTATTCACCAGTTAATCAGCTCTGCCCTTCCTTTATTGAAGGGTTACAGTGTAATTAAGTTGGCAGCATCCTTTTAATTCATCAAACATACAACACATGGCGTTGTTTGCTGCAATTGGGGGACAGCACCTTTGTGAGTTTGACCCGTAGCACTGCTGTTGTAGATGAGGAAAACTTCAGAGGTAAGAGAATATTTATGAGACAGCACAGCACTGGGGTGGTGGTGTCTTCATATACAGGCCTAAGCTTAAAACAACTAAGAGGACAGGATATTACCGAGCACATTTAAATCCATAACATTAACCTTAAGTATGTAAATGAATGTGCATTACTGTGTGTATTTATTGGTGGGTGTGTTTAATGGCACATATAAAAAATGTGACAATGAAGAGATATGGCTGATTTCTGACACACAAATGAGCATTGACACCTTCAAAATACAAGCTTTGGGAGAATACCCACTTATGTCAATGAGACTTTCATTGCGCAGGCCATTTTGGAAGAGGAGCCTGAAAACTTTTTTTCAGAGCCAATTTATATGGCACATCAGAAAATGAGACAAGTGGCATTATGGTCACATATTGTTAGTGTTTTATTTTGTTTTGATTTTTCTCCTTGAAAATGATGTTCCTCTGTTTGATTGCCCAATTTGTTTCAAGGTGAATTTGATCTGTTTCCAAAAATGTCATCCGAAACTCATCCCTATTGAGAAAGTTCTACAAAGTCTGACAAAAGGTTTTGATGATTAGAATAGTTATACTGTTCAGATGGAGCCTCCACCCTTGTGAACTACAAAGAGGATGACATTTGGATATGTAAGATATGATGTGTTGTTTTTCACAAGTACTAGAGTTTTAGATTATTTTCTCATCTGGCTCAAAAGCTGTAATTGAATATTATAAAGAGAAGTTCACAAATATTTTATTTCATACCATCTTATAAAATCTCTATTTAAATGATTGCATCTCATCCATAACTTGGAACCCAACAATATTGTCTATCAAGAGTAATTCAAAGGACTGGCCCTGTGGCCTAGTGGTTAAGTTTGGTGCTCTCTGATTCAGCAGCCCAGCTTCAGTTCCTGGGCACAGACCTACACCACTGGTCAGCAGCCATGCTGTGGTGATGACCCACATACAAAATAGAGGGAGATTGGCACAGATGTTAGCTCAGGGCAAATGTTCCTCAGGAAAAAAAGGAGTAATTCAATATGAAAAGACACAAGAAAATATCAGGAAAACTGATATATTTTATAAGGTGACTAAGTGCACATATCACACGCACATACTCACACACAATGGGGAAATACTGAAACTGCTGATAGAATAGCTAAACTAAGTAGTTTGAATCATGGATGGCACAGCATGTATTAAATATGGAAATTTTAGAATCAATGATAAATTGTCTTAAAGATGGTTTCCTATGTCCTCCCTTTGTATTTAATTTGGGTATTGCCATTTGACTGTTCATGGTTCTTTTGTTAACTGCATTCTAAGAAACTTGAAGGCAAGGACATTTGTGATCCTTTCTTCCTACTCCCAAGTTCTAGCATGATAGCTTGCACATAATAGGGGAGCTAAAACTTTCATTGAATGAATAAATATAGACAATGTATGTGAAACTATTGGTTCAGCATCTACGAGTAACAGTCTAAGGATTCACTTAGATTGTTGATTATATTGTTGATATACACAATATAAAAATGAATAAACTTCAAATATCTATAAAATTAATCATGCAAGAGGAATAGATAGAAGACCTAAAATTCCTTCCTATCAAAAAGTGTGACATTTTGATTGAAAATTTAAATTAATATTGAATATTTTATTCCTAAATATAATACCTTGCCTTTTGAATCCCTATCAAATTTGATTTAGTTCACTTTTGCCTACTTGAACAATAATATTTCTATTTGTTTCTAGGTTTTTGCCTATGAATTTCACAAATTTATTGACTAATATCTTCATAGATATGTCAACTAAGCCTAGAGATACCTGATTTTTATTTCCAAAAAAATTTTAAATAGATGCTATATAGGCCTTATGTTCAGTTTATTTATGTAATTATTTTCCATGATTTGTCTTACTCTATCCTACATTCTTACTATTCTTTGAGTTGCCTTTTGTGATTCATAGTTGTTTTTTTCTGTGTAAAGACAGATTTTTAAAATAAGCATTAAAAATATTTACTTTTGAGAATCAAAAATCAACTTGCCCTTATCATTTAATGAACAACATTATCCCTCATATTTTTCTTATTCCTAATAAATTTCAGGAAACAATTCCCCTAATATCTCTCACAAGTTGCATTTTATTTCCGCTTTTCACTTTTTGATCATACTGGCCTTCATTGAATTTCATGGTAGGTTAGACTAACTGTCCCGCTTAGTAGTGTTTTCCATTTATTTTAGTTTCCTGTCTGTTCCTGAAAGGAGTTAAGTTGCCAAGTCATTTTCAAGTCATTGTCATATTTTATAAAATGCCACTCAAATCTATGTGAAAAGAGATACATTTCTTCTTTTTTCTAATATCTTGATCACCATATGTGGTTCATGTATAAAACTTTTTCTAAATTTTGTATAAGAATACTTCAATTCTTTCCATAGAACTTTAAATATTTCTATATTTTTTCCACAAACATAGACTTCCTAAATTCAATGTAATTTCTAAAACTTTATAAGGTTGGTTTAACAGTATCTTAAATATCAAACAAACAAAACTAAGTAGCATTGTTAAATTGAGGGCTTAAATATAAGGATGATTCCAGAAACTGTAGTAGAAAACACCATCTACTTTTTTGTGGGTAATTCACAATAAGGCAGACTTAAGTTACTTCTTCAGTGAGCAAATCTCACTCTCACAGTCTCCATTAGAGGGCCACAGCTTCTTGCTTCACTTAGCAGTTGAAGTAGAGCAAGGCTAAACTCCTTTGTTTAGCCTCATAAGCAAATCCAGCTCATGTTTTTAAATGCAGTAAGCAAGATGAAAGAATTATTTATACATTAATGTTAATAGGAACATGGTCTGCCATCTTCCTCTCAAATATCATGAATTATTCATTAACTTAAGCTCCTTTACAATATTGGTTCCTTTAATCTGAAAGAAGCTCCAGAACACCCTCCTCCCCATAACCATCTTCCATCCCTCAAAAGAAGTTTCATTTTTGATTTAATGTTCAAATTAAACTCTAAAAATTGGTTGCTATGCAGAGAGAACTAAGCAACAGAGACGATTTTCCCAAATGAAATGAAATGATATGATAATAACTCATTCTATGTTAAGGGTGAAACAGGTAGTGATATAAGAGAAGCAAAGAAGCATATATGATGTTGCCTGGGTGAGATCTATCCCAGAAGAACTGAAGGAAGAACAATATTTAAGCTGTTGGGGTTTTTGTTCAGCTAGGAGTGAGCAGAATGGTATATACTGTTTTATGGTGGAATTGGTAACATCCCAAAAGACAATTTGGATCATTCAGGAGGAAAACGTTGTCTCCTATTTAGAGAGGTTTAAATTTACAGTTAGGATGTCCTTTCCTTGCTAGATTACCTCCAAATGCCTGGTTTAATATTGAGTTGAGAGGAACATTTTTGGCTGCTCTTAGCCAAGAGTACAGTAACTTGGCTCAATAGGAGATTTTTGTAGAATGAAAGAATTAGGCTTAGAAAATAAAAAAAATATGTGATGGCTCTTGAAAAATGTTAGTGTTTATGTAATATTTGTATTTCCTTAAACTCACACAGTAGAGCCCTGTGTTAAGCCAACTTTCTTTTAGAGATTTAAATATACTGTGGATCAGATCGCATTCCCTAAATCTAACAACTCTTAGCAGCCAAAGCCTGAAAGAGTAAGGTGAGGCTGTAAGGTGGGTGATCTTCCTGCCTCCCAGCACCAAAGTTATAAAGGAATCTCACTGTTTTTCTCTTTCTTACTTTAGTACTTGCTATAAAATGGAGAGTGACATTTGTTCTCGCACAGAAAGACTCAATGAACCAATTACTTTTCAAAAATATATACATTTTCAGTTTTCTCCTGAGACTGTAGGGTATAAGAGTATCCCTTCTGAGTTCTTAGAAGATGAGGGCTTTTCATATTGTGAATGTCCTTGATAAAAGAAAAACAAGATTCTGCATTATTCACTTTAGTCCTCAGACTGAAGCCTCCAACTGTTTAAGAACATGGGTAACACTGTCTGTAAAATCTGAGTGTTAATATAATAACCATAGGACTCATATAACTCCCTATTCTAAGCCTAATTTAATCCACAAAATTATCCTATGAGACAGAAAATGAGACAAGTGGCATTATGGTCACATATTGTTAGTGACCATATTTATCAGCTCCATTTTACAGGTGAGATAACCAAGTCACAGAGAAGTTAAATAATTTGCTCAAGTTTACACAGCTAGCATGTGGAAAAGTAAGGATCTAAAACCAGGCAATTTGGCTCCATAATAGCTTTTAACCGCTACACCATTAACCACTGTGCTCTCCTGTCTTTTGAAGGTCTTGGGTTAGATGATTTAAAAGAAATGTTTTTTCTTCTGATTCTATGATTGAAAACACCTTTGGGAACCTTGTTCATTCCAATGTCAAAAGAAAATAATGCTAAAATCTTTGGATTCATACTCCAGCATAATTTTAATAAATTGTAACTTGTATTTAACATATATATCTTCCTATACATATATATGTATATAAGTATACAAACGTATATATCTTCATATATATGTGTAGATATATGTGTGTATATGAAGATATATCTTAAATATCTTAATATCTTAGAAGTTGTTACAGAGATAAAAGATAGTCAAAATATCCAGTGAAATGTTTGGACTAGTCAGCTAACCCTCTGAGTGATCTTTACAAACTGCATCTTTTCATTGGCCAAATGAGGAATGAATTCTTTTTTTCTGTACTTCCCTGGCATAATGGTGGCTAAAATCATGTATTCAAAAAAAAGTAATTGCTTTACTTGCATACAAAATATGAAATTGTAATCAGTATGGAATTTTTGTCAGTATTGGCACAAGGCAATACAATCATCCTGGTCAGTATATAATTATACATTATTTCAGTTAGCATTTAAGTACTAATGAGCTAATTCATATGAAGTGCTATGTCAACAGCAAAATGTTATAGTAATATTTTTTCTCAGCTGGAAATAGCCTTTCTCTTTATTTAATAAACTTCCTTAATTTTTAAATATTTCTTACCATACAGTTTTATCAATCTAACACTAGCAGAATAACCTGTTCAAATAACAGTTTTTCAGATGTTAATGTGCTTCTTGGGATGAGTAAATTATCCCAGGTTACCATAAGTTGAAACTGATAGGACACATAGTGCTGAAAAACACGTCTCTTGTGCATCACTCTACAAATGCTAATTAATTTCCTATGGCACTGATTTCTTCAAGTCGTCATTCTCTTC
Organism: Equus quagga; assembly: GCF_021613505.1. Lineage (NCBI taxonomy): Eukaryota > Metazoa > Chordata > Mammalia > Perissodactyla > Equidae > Equus > Equus quagga. Next base: position 60,032,551 of record NC_060276.1, on the reverse strand, counting down.
TACAATTTTATTGTTCTTAATTGATCTTCATGGTCTTTTTTTTTTTGGTGAGGATGATTAACCCTGAGCTAACATTTGCTGCCAATCCTCCTCTTTTTGCTGAGGAAGGCTGGCCCTGAGCTAACATGCCTATCTTCCTCTACTTTATATGTGGGACACCTGCCACAGCGTGGCTTGCCAAGTGGTGCCATGTCTGCAGCCAGGATCGAAACCGGTGAACCCCAGGCCGCTGAAGAGGAACATGTGAACTTAACTGCTGCGCCACTGGGCCGGCTCTATGTCATGTGTATTTTAACCACTATAAAAAAATAGAAATAACTGCTCATAGCCATATGAGGTAGTATAGACATCTCCTGGATCCAGACAGTTGCAAGAAAAATAGGAGGTCCTGTGGGCTAGATTCCAGAAAGCATTGTAGGCCCAAAAGTTTTCATGGGCATACTGGTAAAATAAAAGAGCAGAGCAGAAGGGTATCATACAATAGAGAAGTGGTGGGATTTTTGTAAAGCTCTAGAGAAGAAACCACATGAGAATGTTTTTCAAATTTTATTATTAAAAGCTCTGCTGGATTTTATCATGAATGAGTGTTGGATTTTGTCAAACATGTTTTCTCATTAATTGATATTTTCGTATGATTTTTCTTCTTTAGCCTGTGAACGTACTATGTTATATTGATTGATTTTCAATTATTGAACTAGTCTTGAATTCCTGGAATAAATCCTTCTTTGTCATGATCTATAATTCTTTGTATGCATTGTTGCATTCAACTTCCTAATATTTTCTTACTAATTTTTACGTCTAAGTTTGTGAGACATATTGACCTATATTTTCCTTTCCTTTTTTGTTTGTACAGCATTTGCCTTGTCTTCCTATCAAGGTAATATAAGTCTCATAAAATTAGTTGAAAAGCATTCCTTCTCTTTTTTTTCTTTTAGTAATTGCATAAAATTAGTGTTTACTCTTCCTGAAATGTTTGGTAGACTGCTCCAATGAAATCATTAGAACCTTGATGCTACTTTTTGGGGAGTTTCTTTAGTTAAAAATTCAATTTCTTTAATGGTTATAGGATAATTCAATTGTCTCTTTCATCTAGATGAGTTTGGTAGTCTATGCTTTTTAAGAAATTGGTCCAATTTTTCTATGTTGTTAAATTTATAAATAAAAAGTTTTTGTAATATATCCTTATTATCCATTTATTGGTTGTAGCGTTCTCAGTGATAGTTCCTCTTACATTCCATGTATTACTGTGTTTTTCTTTCTTATGCTGTTGTCAATGTGTCTTGAGGTTTAGCAATTTTATGGACTACCTCAAATACCAGGTTTTGGTTTAATTGATCTTTATTTTGTTACTCTTGCTTACCTGTTTTCAATTTCATTAATTTCTGCTATCTTTATTATTTTCTTCCTTATTCTTTCTCTGGTTTATTTTTCTCTTCTTTTTCTAGTTTCCTGAGGTAGATAATTGATTTGAGATTTTTCCACTCTTTTTATTATAAGCATTTGGTACTATGAATTTTCCTCTCAACATAGATTTTTATATGTTTTAATTTAATTTTCTTTTAAAATTTCCTTAGAGACTTACTCTTGACTCATGGATTATTTCAAAATGTGTTGTTTATTTCCCAAGTGTTTGGAGATTTTCCTGTTGTCTTTCTGTGACTGATTTGTCATTTGATTCCATCACGGTCAGAGAAAACACTGTATGACTTCAATTCTTTTAAGATTTTTGAGATTCATTTTATGGTCTAGGAGATGGTTGATCATGGTGAACGTTCCATGAGTACACAGATAAAAAAATGTGTGATAAAAAATGTGTTATATTGAATGTTCTACGAATGTTCATTTAATCCTGCTGTTTGATTGTGTTGTTCAACGCTTTTATATTATTGATAATTTTCTGTATGGTAGTTCTATCAATTGAAGTGAGTAGAGTGTTAAAGTTCCCAAATGCAATTCGATCTATCTCTTTCTCTTTTAGCTTTATCAGTCTTTGCTTCATGCATCTTGAGACAGTTTAGTGTGTACAGAGTTAGAATCATTATGTGTTCTTTGTGGCTTGATGATTTTAACATTATGCAATATCTCTCTTTGCCTCTGGTAATTTTATTTGCTCTGAAGTCTGCTTTGTCTGATATTAATATAACCATTTTTTTTTGAGGACGATTAGCCGTGAGCTAACTACTGCCAATCTTCCTCTTTTTGCTGAGGAAGGCTGGCCCTGAGCTAACATCCATGCCCATCTTCCTCTACTTTATATGTGAGATGCCTACCACAGCATGGCTTGCCAAGTGGTGCTATGTCCGCACCCAGGATCCGAACCGGCGAACCCCGGGCTGCCGAAGTGGAACATGCGCATTTAACCACTGCGCCATCAGGCCAGCCCGCATTTTGTTTTTTTTAATGTTTTCATATCTTTTTCCATTCATTTACTTAGAATTTCCCTATATCACATTTGAAGTGAGTTTCTTCACCCATTCATAATAAAGACTTTTAGGATTTTAGAAGTTTATGCGGACACCCTTTAATTATCAAAGAGCATATGAAAAATCTATAGCTGACATCATAATTATTGGTAAAGGTCTGAATGTTTTTCCTAAGATTGGGAACAAGTTAAAGATATCTCTTTTGCCACCATTATGCAGTATATTATGGGAAGGTATGGCAACAACAACAAGGCAAGAAAAAAAGAAAAGGTGCACAGATTGGTAGGGAAGCAAGAAAACTATTGCTATTTTCAGATGACATGATTGCCTACATAAAAAATCCTGAGAAACCTACAAGTAAAACTCCTGTGATTAACAAGTAGGTTTAATAAGGTCACACGATACAAGATCAACACAAAAGATCAATTGCAATTCTATATACAAACAATGAACTTACAGAAATTGAAACTAAAACCATGATATTCTTTATAATTATTCCAAGATAGCTGCAAAGACAAAGAAATATTTAAATAGTTAACAAATACATACAGAATCTGCTTGCTGAAAATACAAATATTGTTGGAAGAAATTTAAAATGAATACCTCCATAGATAAAGAGACAAATCATGCATTTGGATTAGAAGACTCAAAATAGTAAAGATGTCAATTCACCCCAAATTAATCTATAGGTTTAATGTCATTCCTATCAAAATGCCAGCAATGTTTTTTTTTTTTTGGTAGACACAGACAACTGTATTATAAAATTTATGTGGAAAATCACAGAACCTAGAACAAGCTAAACAATGTTTTTTAAAAAAGAATGCGGTGGGAGAAATCATTATATCTTAATATATAATCGGGTCAATATTGAGGCTTACTGTATACCTATAGTGATCAAAAGAGTGTGGCATTGGTGGATGGATAGACACATAGATCAATGCAATAGAATAGAGATTCCTGGTATAGACCCACATAGATAGCCCCAACTGATTTTTTTCTGGTTTTACTTATATATATTTGACATAGATCACTATACAAGTTTAAGGCGTACAGCATAATGGTTTGACTTACATATATTGTGAAGTACTTACTGCTATAAATTTAGTTAGCATACATCACGTCATATAAATACAATAAAAAGAAAAAGCAAAAAAGAAAATTTTCTTCATGATGAGAACTCTTAGAATTTACTCTCTTAACTTTCATACATATTATAGAGCAGTGCTAACTATAGTCATCATGCTGCACGTTAGCTCCCTAGTACTTATTTATCTTATAAGTGGAAAATTGTACCTCTTGACAACCTCTCTTCTACTCATGATTCCCCCACCCCCTAACTCTAGTAACGGCAAATCTGATCTGTTTCTCTATGAGTTTGTTTGTTTTAGATTCCACATGTAAATGGGATCATATAGTATTTGTCTCTCTCTGTCTGACTTATTTCACTTAGCATAAGGCCCTCAAGGTCCATCCATGTAGTTGCAAATGGGAGATTTTCCTTGTTTTTTATGGCTGAATAATGTTTTATTGAATATATATACCATATTTTCTTTATCCATCCATCCTTTGATGGAGATGGAGGTTGTTTCCATGTGTTGGCTATTATAAATAATTCAGCTATGAACATGAAGGTGCAGGTATCTCTTTGAGATAGAGGTTTTCATTTCCCTCAGATATAGTTCAAGAGTGGAATTGCTGATTATATGGTAATTTTATTCTTAATTTTTGAGAATCCTCCATACTCTTTTCCACAGAGGCTGTACCAATTTACAATCCTACCAATAGTGCAAAAGCGTTCCCTTTTCTCCACATCCTTGCTAGCATTTATTATCTGTTGTGTTTTTGATCAGGGCCACTCTAACAGGCATGAGGTGAAATCTCATTGTGGTTTTGATTTGCATTTCCCTAATAACTAATGATGTTTAGCATTTTTTTCATGTACCTGTTGACCTTTCATATATTTTCTTTGGAGAAATGTCTATTCAGGTCTTTTACCGATTTTTCATGGTATTATTTGGATTTTTTTGCTGTTAAATTGTATGATATCTTTGTAATTTTGGATATTAACCTTTTATCAGATATGTGGCTTGCAAATATTTTTTCCCCATTCTGCAAGTTTTCTTTTCACTTTGTTGTTTCTTTTGTTATGCAGAAGCTTTTTAGCTTGATATAGTTCCACTTTTTAATTTTTTTTTATTTTGTTTCTTGTGCTTTAGCTATCATGTCCAAAAAAATCATTACCAAGGCCAATGTCAAGGAGCATTTTCCCTATGTTTTCTTCTAGGAGTTTCATGGTTTCAGGTCTTATGTTTAAGTCTTTAATTCATTTCAAGTTAATTTTTGTGAATTATGTATGAAAGAGGTTTAATTTCATTCTTTTACATGTGAATATCCAATTTTCCCAGCATCGTTGATTGGAAAGACTTTCTTTTCTCCACTCATTATTCTTAGCTCCCTTATCAAATATAAGTTGATCATACTTGGATTATTTATGTGCTCTCTATTCTGTTCCAGTGATCTATTTTTCTGGATTTTTTAAATGCCAGTACCATATTGTTTTGACTACTATAGTTTTATAGTACAGCTCGAAATTAGGAAATGTGATGTCCCTCACTTTGTTCTTCTTTCTCAGAATCACTTTGGCTATTCAGAGTCTTTTGTTATTCTACATAAATTTTAGAATTGCTTTTTCTACTTCTATAAAAATTGCCATTGGAATCTTGATAGGGAATTCATTGAATATATAGATGACTTTTGGTACTATAGACATTTTAACAATATTAATTCTTCCAATCCACAAACATGAGATACCTTTCAATTTATTTGTTTCTTCTTCCATTTCTTTCATTAATGTCTTGTAATTTTCAAAGTAGAGATCTTTTATTTCCTTGGATAAGTTTATTCCTAAGTATTTTATTGTTTTTGATGCTATTGTAAATGGGATCATTTTCTTTATTTATTTTTCAGATAATTCATTATTAGTGTATAGAAACACTACTCACTTTTATATGTTAGTTTCTATCTTGCAACTTTACTGAATTTGTTGATTAGACCTAAGATTTTCTTGGTCTAGTATTCAAGGATTTTCTACATATACAATTATGTTATCTGCACATGGAGACAATTTTACTTCTTAATTTCCAATTCTGAGACTTTTTATTTCTTTTTCTTGTTTTATTACTCTGACAAATACTTCCAGTACCATGTTGAATAGTAGTGGTGAGATGTTCTTGTTCTTGACCTAAGAGGAAAAGCTTTTAACCTTTCACCATTGAGTATGATATTAGCTGTGTGTTTATCATATATGGCCTTTATTGTGTTGAGATATGTTCCTTCTGTACCTAGTTTGTTAAGAGTCTTTATCAAATTGGTTTATTAAGACTTTCTATTTATTTCTGGTTCAGTCTTAGTAGTTTGTATGTTTCTAAGAAATTTTTCATCTTTTCTAGCTTTTCCAGTTTGTTGGCATATAGCTGCTCATCACAGCCTTTTATGATTCTTTGTATTTTTGTGGTATCAGTTATAATGTCTCTTTATTTATTTATAATTTTGTTGATCTAAGATTTTTTTCTTTTTTTGATGGTTAGTCTAGGTAAAATTTTGTGAAATTTGTTTATTTTTTCAAAGAACCAACTTAATTTGGTTAATAATTTTTATTGTTTTACTGTTCTCTATTTTATTAATTTCAGCTCTAATATTTATTATTCCTTCCTTCTGCTACCTTTGGGTTCAATATGTTCTTCTTTTCCTAGTTCCTTAAGGCATAGAGTTAGGTTGTTTATTTGATATGTTTCTTGCTCTTAATATAGGCATTTATTGCTGTTAATTTCCCTCTTAGTATGGCTTTTGCTGCATCCCATAAATTTTGGTATGTTGTGTTTTCATTTTTGTTTGTCTCAACATACTTTTTAAATTCTCCTTTAATTTCTTCTTTGACCAATTGGTTGTTCAAGAATGTGTTTAATTTTCATTTATTCATGAATTTTCAGATTTTCCTCTGTTATTGAGTTCTAGTTTCATTGACATTATGGTCAGAGAAGATGCTTGGTATGATTACAATCTTCCTGAATTTGCAAAAACCTGTTTTGTGGCCTAACATATGGTCTATCCAAGAAAACTTTCCATGTGTATTGAAGAAAAATGTGTATTCTGCTGTTGTCACATAGAATGCTCTGTGTATGTCTGTTAGGTCTATTTGTTCTATAGTTTTGTTCAAATCCAGTGTTTCTTTACTGGTTCCCTGTCTGAATGATCTATCAATTCTTGAGAGTAGAATATTAAAGTCCTCACATATTATTGCTTTGCTGTTTATTTTTTCCATTAGCTCTATTAGTTTTTGCTTATGACTTTTGGTGCTTCTAAGCTGGGTTCATAAATATTTGCAGTTGTTATATCTTATTGATGGATTTACCCCTTTATCATTACATATTGAACTTCTTTGTCTCTTTTTACCATTTTTAGTTTAAAGTCTATTTTACCTGATGAAAGTAGAGATACCTGTCTGTCACCACATAAGTGCTCCCTTTCACCCCCTGTGCCCACCCCGCAACCCCCTTCCTCTGGTAACCACTGAACTGTTTTAATTGTCCATGTGTTTGCTTATATTCCACGTATGAGTGAAATCATGTGGTGTTTGTCTTTCTCAGTCTGGCTTATTTGTTTAGCAAGATACCCTCCAGGTCAATCCATGTTGTTGCAAATGGGATGATTTTGTCTTTTTTATGGCTGAGTAGTATTCCATTGTATACATATAAGACATCTTCTTTATCCAATCATCACTCAGTGGGCTCTTGGATTGTTTCCATGTCTTGGCTATTGTGAATAGTCTTGCAATGAACATAGGGGTACATATGTTACTTTAGATTGTTGATTTCAAGTTGTTTGGGTAGATACTCAGTAATGGAATAGCTGGGTCATACGACATTTCTATTTTTAGTTCCTCAAGGAATCTCCATACTGTTCTCCATAGTGGCTGCACCAGTTTGCACTCCCACCAGCAGTGTATGAGGATTCTCTTCTCTCCAATTCCTCTCCAACATTTGTTATTTTTAGTCTTAGTGATTATAGCCATTTTAAAAGGCAGAGGTGATATCTTCCTGTAGTTTTTATTTGCATTTCCCTGATGATTAGTGACGTTGAACATCTTTTCATGTGTTTATTGGCCATCTTTATATCTCCTTTGGAAAAATGTCTGTTCATATCCTCTACCCCTTATTTGATCAAGCAGTTTATTTTTTGTTGTGCAGTTGTGTGATTTCCTTCTATATTATGGATATCAACCCCTTCTCAGATATATGATTTGCAAATATTTTCTCCCAATTGGTAGATTGTTTTCTTGTTTTATTCCTAGTTTCTGTGAACTTTCAGAAGCTCTTTGGCCTGACTAAGTCCCACTTGTTTATTTTTTCTTTTGTTTCCCTTATCTAAGAAGACGTAGTATTCAAAAAGATCATTTTAAGTTTGATGTCAAAGAATGTGCTACCAATATTATCTTCTAGAAGTTTTATGGTTTCAGGACTTATCTTCAAGTCCTTGGTCCATTTTGAGTCTTTTTTTTTTTTTGTATGGCATGAGCTAGTGGTCTACTTTCATTTTTTTGCAAGTGGTTGTCCAGATTTCCCAACAACTTTCATTGAAGAGACTATCTTTTGCACATTCTATGTTCTTGGCACCTTTGTTGAAGATTAGCTGTCTCTAGATGTTCAGTTTTATTTCTGGGATTTCAGACCAGTTCCATTTATCTGTGTGCCTGTTTTTGTACCAGTACCATGCTGTTTTGATTACTATAGCTTTGTAGTACATTTTGAAGCCAAGGATTGTGATGCCTCTAGTTTTATTGTTTTTTCTCAGGATTGCTTTGGCTATCCAGGGTCTTTTGTTGTCCCATATGAATTTTAGGATTGTTTGCTCTATTTCTGTGAAGAATGTCATTGGGATTCTGATTGGGCTTGCCTTGAATTTCTAGATTGCTTTAGGTAGTATGGACATTTTAACTATGTTTATTCTTCTAATCCATGTGCATGGAATGTCTTTCCATCTCTTTATGTAGTCAACTATCTCTTTCAGGAAAGTCTTGTAGTTTTCATTGTATAGGTCTTTCACTTCCTTGGTTAAATTTATTCGAAGATATTTTATTCTTTTTGTTCCAATTGTGAATGGGATTGTGTTACTGAATTCTCTTTCTGTTAGGTCATTATTAGAGTATAGAAATTCAAGTGATTTATGTACATTGATTTTGTAACCTGCAACTTTGCTGTAATTGTTGATTATCTCTAATAGTTTTCTGATGGATTCTTTAGGATTTTCTATATATAAGATCATGTCATCTGCAAACAGGGATAGTTTCACATCTTCACTGCTATTTGGAGTCATTTTATTCCTTTCTCTTGCCTAATTACTTTGGCCAAAATCTCCAGTACTGTGTTGAATAGGAGTGGCAATACTGGGCATCCTTGTCTTTTTCCTCTTCTCAGATGAATGGCTTTCACTTTTTCACCATTGAGCATGATGTTGACTATGGGTTTGTCATATATAGCCCTCATTATGTTGAGGTAATTTCCTTCTATCCCCATTTTGTTCAGAGTTTTTATCATAAATGGCTGTTGGATCTTGTCAAGTACTTTCTCTGCATCTAGTGAGATGATCATGAGGATTTTATTCCTGATTTTGTTAATGTGGTGTATCCCATTGATTGATTTGTGGATGTTGAGACTTCCCTGTGTCCCTGGTATAAATCCTACTTGATTATGATATGTGATCTTTTTGATGTGTTTCTCTATTTGGGTTGCCAATATTTTGTTTAGGAGTTTTGCACGTATATTTATCAGTGATATTGGGCTTTAATTTTCCTTTTTATGTTGTCTCCATCAGGCTTTGGTATCAGAGTGATGTTGGCCTCATAGAATGTGGTAGGAAGACTTCCATCGTCCCTGATTTTTTGGAATAGCTTGAGAAGGATAGATATTAAATCCTCTCTGAAAGTTTGGTAGAATTCTCCGTGGAAGCTTTCTGGTCCTGGGCTTTTAATTTTGGGTTTCTTTTGATTACTGTTTCAATCTCTTTCCTTGTGATTGGTCTATTCAGATTATATATTTCTTCTTGATTCAGGCTTGGGAGGTTGTAAGAGTCTAAGAATTTATCCATTTCTTCTAGATTGTCCATTTTGTTGGTATATAGTTTTTGTAGTATTCTTTTATAATCCTTTGTGTTTCTCTTGTATCCATTGTTATTTCTCCTCTTTCGTTTCTAATTTTATTTATCTGAGCTTTACTTCTGTTTTTCTTTGCGAGTCTGGCAGAGGGTTTGTCAATTTTACTTATCTTCTCAAAGAACCAGCTCTTTGTTTCATTGATGCTTTCTACTGCCCTTTTTTGTTTCAATTGAATTTATTTCTGCTCTGATTTTTATTATTTCTCTCCTTCTACTGACTTTTGGCTTAGTTTCTTCTTCTTTTTTCAATTCAGTTAGGTGTAACTTGAGATTGCATGTTTGGGATTTTTCTTGTTTGTTAAGGTGAGCCTGTTTTACGAGAATTTCTCTCTTGTTACTGCTTTTTCTGCATCCCATATGAGATGGTATGGTATGTTTTCACTTTCATTTGCCTCCAGATATTTTTTTATTTCTTCTTTAATTTCTTCAATGATCCATTGGTTGTTCAATAGCATGTGGTTTAGTCTCCACATCTTTGTCCCTTTCTCAGCTTTTGTCTTGTAATTAATTTCTATTTTCACAGCATTGTGATTGGAAAACATGCTTGTTATCATTTCAATCTTCTTAAATTTATTGAGACTTGCCTTGTTTCCAAACATATGGTCTATCCTTGAGAATGTTTCATGCACACTTGAGAAGAATTTGTATTCTGTTCTTTTTGGATGGAGTGTTCTTTATATGTCTATTAAATACAAATGTTCTAGGTTTTCATTTAATTCCACTGTTTCCTTGTTGATTCTCTGTCTGGATGATCTATACATTGATGGAAGTTGAGTGTTGAGGTCCCCTACTATTACTGTGTTATTACTAATAACTTCTTTTAGGTTTCTTAATAGTTGCCTTATAAACTTTGGTGCTCCTGTGTTGGGTGCATAGATATTTATGTGTTATTTATTCTTGGTGGAGTGTCCCTTTGATCATTATATCCTGCCCAGCTTTGTCTCCCTTTGCCTATATTATCTTGAAGTCTACTTTGTCTGATATAAGTATTGTGACACCTGTTTTCTTTTGTGTGTCATTAGCTTGGAGTATTGCCTTCCACCCCTTCGCTCTGAGCCTGTGTTTGTCATTGGAGCTGAGATGTGTTTCCTGGAGCCAACATATTGTTGGGTCTTGTTCTTTAATCCGTCTCATCACTCTGTATGTTTGTATTAGAGAATTCAATCCATTTACGTTTAGGGTTATTATTGATATATATTCAATATTTATATTGAATACCTATAATTCTGATGTTGCATGTCCTAATTGAGTCAGATATTTCTCAGAGACTTTATTTCTTTTCAGTCTTACTTCTCTCTCCTCCTCTATTGGGAGCATTTCAATATGTCTATCCTCGCTTATCCTGATTCACTCCTCTATGATGTCAACTCCAGCACTCAGGGAGTCCATATTTTGTTTTATTTCATCAATTGTGTCTTTCATCTCAAATATTTCTGTTTGATTCTTCTTTATAGTTTCAATCTCTTGTGAAGTAGCTCCTGAACTCATTGAATTCTTTCTCTGCATTCTCTTGCAAATCATTGAGTCTCTTGATGGTAGCTGTTTTTAATTCTCTGTCATTTAGATTACATATTTCTGTGTCTTCAGGACTGGTTTCTGGGTACTGGTTATTTTCTATCTGATCTGGAGATTTAATATAATTTTAATACTGCTTTTGGGCATGGCTTTGTTTGTTCACATCCTAGTATTATTTGGTTGCAGTTACCACCGATTGCCACCAGGTGGGGGTCAAGAGCCTCATATTCAGAGTTCTCTGTGTTCCACCATGATCCCAGGTGCTGGAGCCAGCACTTCGTGGGTGGGGGGAGGGGCACTTTATTCTGGGTGCTCTCATGGGCTTACTCACTCTGCTTTCATTATTTGTGCTCCTGGGATGTTGGCTTGATGAGGTCATCCCTGAATTAGCTTTCACCTCAATAGGGGCTTTCCCCTAGGCTGTGAGGGGCCCAGGGATCTTTTATGTTCCCACAAAGGAGCATCCCCTCCCCCTTCCTTCATTCTCACAGACCACATGCAGTCCCAGATCACAGTCTTTTGGGGAGTGAGAAAAGTTTTCTCTTACCCAATTCCATCTCCTCCAAGGGAGGCTCTAACCTCTCCACCATCTGATTTGTGGCTGCATGGGTCTCTCAGCTGTCTTTTTTGCTGTGTGGATATCCTCTGTTGGAGTATGTATGTGTTTTTCAGTGGAGGGGAGAGATCGCTGGGAGAACTCACTCCATCATGATACGTCGCTCAGTCTTGGTGTGTTTTTAAGCCAGAATTGAATCTCTTGTTTGCTGAAAATCATTGGATTTTGTTTTTTTTTATCCATTTGGAAATTTAATTTCCTTTGTTTGGAGAATTTAATCCACTGCAATTCAAAGTACAGTCATGCATCACATAATGATGGAGATATACTCTGAGATACATTGTTAGGCAATTTCATTATTGTTTGAAGATTATAGCATGTACTTACACAAAACTAGATGGTATTGCCTAGTACACATCTAGGCTATATGGTATAGTCTATTGCTCCTATGCTACAAATCTGTACAGCATGTTACTAGACTGAATACTGTATGCAATTGTAAGACAGTGGTAAGTATTTGGGCATCTAAACATAGAAACTGTACAGTAAAAATAAGACTTAAAGAATAAAAAATAGTACACCTGTGTAGGGTGCTTACCGTGAATGGGGCTTACAGGACTGGAAGTTGCTCTGGGTGAGTGAAAGTGAAGGCCTAGGACATTATTGTACACTACTGTAGACTTTATAAATACTGTACACTTAGGTTACACCAAGTTTATAAAAATATTTTTCTTTCTTCAATAATAAATTAAACTTAGCTTACTGTAACTTTCCTACTTTATAGACTTTTTAATTTTTTCAACTTTTGGATCTTTTGTAATAACACAGTTTAAAACACCTTATTATACAGCTGTGCAAAAATATTTTCTGTCTTTATATCCTTACTCTGTAAGTTTTCTTAATTTTATTTTTTTTTTAATTCTTTGTTAAAATCTAAGACACAAACACACACAACAGCTTAGGCCTACACAGGGTAAAGATCATCAATACCACTGTCCTCCGACTCCATATCTTGTCTCAGTGGAAGGTCTTCAAGTGCAAAAAAACACATGGAGATATCATCTTCTATACTAGCAATGTCTTCTGGCATACTTCCTAAAGGATCTGCCAGATGATTTTCTTGAGGAGGTGTCACAGTTTTCAGAAATATGTCCACGGAGGTTTGCTTGGTTTGTTTCTGTTTTTCATCGTAGACTTGCTTGTCAGAAAATTATACAGCACGAACATTCAACTCTATTAATGAAAACCTTTTGGTGCTTGGGTCTATGTTTTCAAACTTTTTAAGTGCTTGTCAAGGTCTGGAAAACCTTCTGCTAAACTCTTCACTGTGAATTTTCTTGGGAGTTCTTTTTCTTCTCTTGCAGTTTCCTTTTCTCTTGCCTCTTCTTCAGCTATGTATTCCTGTTCCAGTTCCAACAACTCCTCATTAGTCAATTCCTCAGGAATCATCTCTAAAAGCTCCTCGATATCAAACTCATCAACACCCACGTTAAAGTTGTTTGCATCTCAGCCACAATCTTGTTGAATTTTGCAACGTCTTCCTCTTGGCAAATTCTTTGAAGTCATTGACAAACCTCATGAGTATCTTCTTTCAGATACCATTTGTACATTCCATGGCAACATCACCCCAAGCCAAAAGAAAAGTGAAAAGAAAAGGCTTTTAATGCCATCATAGATGTTGTAATCCTTCCTGAGTTGCACCAGTGTCTTCCCAGTTGCGGCAATAGCCTGGGAAAAATAACTTCTCAGGTAGTACACCTTAACAGCTGCTCTAACTGCTTGACCAATTGGTTGGATCAAAGAGTTGAGGTTTGGAGGGAGAAACACTGTGTTGATATTAGGATCAAAGTCACCAATAAAAGTAGGATATCCAAAAGCATTCAAAAATAAGCGAAATCCTGATAGGTATGTTATTCTCCAACAGTATTTCTCCATTTTGATGACATAGAAATTCAAGAGGACATCTTAGAAGAGGAGCTGTGTCATCTTTGACTTCTTATCACTCCTGTAGTACACTGACAGTGCATGCTGATTGGTATGTTTGAAGGCCTTGGGGTTCTCACTGTGCCAGATCACAAAGGGTTTCAGTTTGTAGCCTGCAATATTGCCCTCAAGAAAGACTGTTATGCTGCCCTTAAAAGCCTTGAAACCTGGCATTGATTTGTCCTCCTTAATGATGAAAGTCCTTTCAGGCACTCATTTCCAGAATAGGGAGGTTTCATCCATATTGAATATTTTCTCTGGAAAGTAATATTTCTCTGTAATCAACTTATCTAAAGCTGCCAAAAATTCTTTAGCTGACTTCACATCAGCACTTTCAGACTCACCAGTCATTTCACATTCTGTGATAAATAATGATTTTTGAATCATTTAAACCAACCATAGCTAGCAGTAAATTCAACATCATAGTCGGATCCATCCTTTTCTTGAAACATTGCAAACTTTTCCCTTTGGCTGTGATCATCATGGTGCTGAGTGGGATGTGCTTCTGTGTCTGGTCTTAAATTCAGGTCAATAGAAGTTGCTCCATGTCTGATATAAGCCCTTCTCAATTTTTTAAATTTGCATCCTTAAATGAAGGAGAGCCTTTAACAGTTTGCTTCACTTTGTTCTTGTTCTTCAACACCATAGCTATGGTAGAATGTGATATGCTTAAATGGTGAGCAATAACTATCATTGATTTTTCATCTTCATAGTCTGTAATCACTTTTAGTTTTGTTTCTAGGTCAGTTACTCAACATGGTCTCTTACTGGCAACATTAGCAGTGGATTTTTTATGCTTAGGGACTATGATGAACAAAACAACCTGAGATTAAATCAAGCACAAGAGAAAATAATGTAATCAAGAGACATGGTAAACACTCTGTGTATGATGTTGCTTCCAGCATAACACAGCATTCCATCTTACAGTAAACTCGTTTTATACAGGTAAAACAATTACATTCTAAAATAAGAACAAAAAGTATAGTATTGTAAATGCATAACCAGTGACATTGTCATTTATTATCATTACCAAATATTATGTGCTCTACATAATTATATGTGCTACACTTCTATACACCTGGCAGCACAATAGGTTTGTTTACACCAGCATTACCACAAACATGAGTAATGCATTGCATTACAATATTACAATGACTATGGCATCACTAGGTGATAGAAAATTTTCAGCTCCATTATAATCTTATGGGACCATCATTGTATATTCAGTCTGTCATTGACCTAAACATCATTATGTGGTGCTTAACTGTAAATACTGATAAGTAAGGACTTACTATTGCCATTTTTTAAATTGATTTCTGATTGTTTTGTCAATATATTCTTCCTTGTTTCTTATCTTGCTGTCTTTTTGTGTGTTCTGATGTTTGGTTGTTTCGTGGTATCAATATGTTTTGACTTCTTTACCATGTTCTTTTATGTAATGACCACAGGTTTTCCCCTTGTGGTTACCATGAGGACTACATAAAATATCTTAACGTTATAACACCCTATTTTAAAGTAATAACAACTTAACTTCAATAGAATTCCTAAGGTTTACACTTTTACTTCTCTTCTCCCTCAAATTTTATGTAACTGATATTATAATTTACATAATTTTTATATTGTATAACTAACAACAGATTTTTGTAGTTATGGTTATTTTTAATATATTTTTTTTAAGTTTTAAACTATAGTTGTGAGTTATGCACCATCATTACCATTTCAGAATTCAACTTTGACTATATGTTTAGCATTACCAGTGAGTTTTGCACTGCGATCTTATGTTTGTTTGTTTGTTTTCTTAAGATTGGCACCTGAGCTAACAACTGCTGCCAATCTTCTTTTTCTCTTCTTCTTTTCTTTCTCCCCAAAGCCCCTGGTACACAGTTGTGTATTCTAGCTGTGAATGCCTCTGGTTGAGCTATGTGTGATGCAGCTTCAGCATGGCCTGATGAATGATGCCATGGCCATGCCCAGGATCTGAACTGGTAAAACCCTGGGCTGCCAAAGTGGAGTGCATGAACTTAACCACACAGTCACAGGGCTGGCCCCATGCTTTCTTATATTTTTATGGTGTAAATTAGCTTCCTTTCATTTTCACTCAAGGAACTCCCTTTATCTTTTCTTGTAAGGCATGTCCAATGGTGATAAATTTCCTCAGCTTTTTTTTTTTTTTGAGGAAGATTAGCCCTGAGCTAACTACTGCCAATCCTCCTCTTTTTGTTGAGGAAAACTGACCCTGAGCTAACATCCATGCCCATCTTCCTCTACTCCATATGTGGGACACCTACCACAGCATGGCTTTTGCCAAGCGGTGCCATATCTGCACCCGTGATGCGAAACAGCAAACCCCGGGCCACCGAGAAGTGGAACGTGCAAACTTAACATCTGTGCCACTGGGCCGGCCACTCAGCTTTTGTTTTATAGGAAAGTCTTTATCCCTCCTTTATTTCTGAGGGACAGCTTCACAGGGTATATTTTTCTTGGTTGACAGTTTTTTTTCTTTCAATATTTTGAATATGCCATCCCATTCTCTTCTAGCCTGAAAAGTTTCTTTTGAAAAATTCTCCTACAACATTCTAGGGGATCCCTGGTATGTAATTTCTGGGTTTTTTCTTTTAAAATTATTTCTTTGTCTTTCACTCTTGACAATTTAATTATAATGCATCTCATTGTAGTCTTATTTGGATTCAACCTATTTGGGATCCTTTGGGCCTTGTGGATCTGGATGTCTTTTTCTCTCCCCAAATTTTGCAAGTTTTCAGGCATTATTGCTTTAAATACACTTACTGAAACTTTCTCTTTCTCTGCTCCCCCTGGGATTATCATTATGTGAATATTGTTTCTTTTCATTGTGTCCCATAATTCCATAGGCTTTTTTCATTCTTTTCATTTTTTTTCTTTTTGCTTCTCTGGACAATTTAACATTTCCTATTTTCTAAGTGACTGATTTTTTCTTCTGCAAGGTCAAACCTGCTTTGAAGCTCTCTATTGAAGTTTTCCTTTTAGTTATTGTATTTTTCAGCTCTAGGGTTTCAGTGGGATTTTTTGTGATTATTTTTATTTCTTTCATGAAGTTCTCATTTTGTTCATGTATTATTTTCCTAATTTTATTTAGTTATCTGTCTGTGTGTTCTTGTAGTTCACTAAACTTCTTTAAGAGAATTGCCTTCTTATGTCATTAACAGCAAGGGTACATTCTGAGAAATGCATAATTAGGTGATTTTATCATTGTGTAAACATCATAGAATGTGCTAAAGGGGAACTAAATTTGCCACCCTTAAATATGTCTCTTTATC
This sequence comes from Equus quagga, assembly GCF_021613505.1. Classification (NCBI taxonomy): domain Eukaryota; kingdom Metazoa; phylum Chordata; class Mammalia; order Perissodactyla; family Equidae; genus Equus; species Equus quagga. Next base: position 60,015,569 of record NC_060276.1, on the reverse strand, counting down.
ATGAGGATTATTTTTGGCTGATGATTTTTAAGAAACAAAAGACTTAGAAAGTTTTTCTGGTTCCCTCCTCCTTAACTGCCTAAAAGAATTCAGATGAAAAAATCCTGTCTCAAGTAGTGTGCTATCACGTTAGCATAACATAAACTAAGCAGTAGACAGACAGGAATCTAGAAAAGTCTGTTCATTGGGCTCCCCTCTGTGTTATTCTGTTTCTGTGGCAAAACAAACACTTGTTTTCCAAATATTTGTCCCTTTTCACTCACCTGTGAATTGTCTTTCTTTCCTTTGAAGTCTCTGACTCTTCCCACCCCTAACAACCTCTTTTGTCTTTGGCTGAGGATGATATTTAAGGTAAGGACTTTTGGCCATTTTGGTGAGTTTTCCAGTTTTCCTGGTTTTCTCCTATGTATACATTTTATTGGACATTTGTTTTTCTCTTGTTAATCTGTCTCATGACAGTTTAATTCTTACATCAGCCAGAAGAACCTAGAAGTATAGAGGAAAATTTCTTCCTGCCCTACAGTACTTACGCAAATGTAGATGGTATAGGCTACTACACATCTAGGCTATATGATACTAATCTTATGAGACCACTGTCATATATGCAGCCCATCATTGACCAAAATGACCTTTTGTAGCACATGACTGTACTCTGAATTCTTTGAGTTCACAGATCTCTATTTACCTAGGATCAGTTTTTAGAGCTTTATTAATTTACATTTTTAGTGTTATATTTACTTGATTTTTCATAACCTTTGATTCCTTACTTTGGTATATGTGCATTTGAGTAAGTGGTCTCCTCTTCCAGACTTTGCATTAAAATTTTGACAGAGAAAGTTATTCACTGGTCAGTTCAGTTTTAATTTCTGGACATATCTGCCAATAACATCCTTCGGCAGGTGGGTCATACTACTAGGGTCTGTTTGGGAATGAGGCAAGTGTTTGAACTGTGAAGTCAGGGATAGGAGGGTGCCACTGGCTGAGAACACCTGGGTAGGATTGCAGGATTAGTTCCCTGCCTAAGGGAGGCTGTAGGATGGACTTCACAGTATCCTGAATTCTATATTCAAGCTTACTAGATGGTAAGGACTGGGTACTATACTCAGCAGTAGGTGAGGTTATGAATTAGCTTTCCTTCCCAGGTAGGGCAATTGGATGGGACCTGGTGCCTGCACAGTGTGTTTGGGGACCTGAATCAGGTAAGAGTATGCAGTGAATATCATGGTCAGAATGTTTAGGGTAACTTGTTTTGATCTGAAGACAGGAAAAGACACGTACTGTGATCTTTGCTCAAGTGCCACTGTAAACAGGGCTGTTGGGTGGGCTTTGTAGCTTCCTGTGTACTCTGGTAATGTTCCCTAGTCAAGCAGTCTAAATGCTATGTAATAAGTGGTACTACAAATTAGTTTCCCTTCCTGAGCACAATGGGAGAAGTAGCACCAAGGACACTAATTCTCTTTGTTTGGGATCTTGCCCCCAAGTTCCCTGGTTGAATAGAGCCTCTGACTTTGCACTGGGGTCAATCACCTTTGCCCACCTGCCTCTCAGCTTGAGAGTTACTGGGTTGCACAGCTTCCAGGCATTCTTACCAGCCCTTCCTGTCAGATGAGGCTGAGGGACATGCTCTGCAGTGGGTAGAGTTATGTCTCTGGCTCCTGTCTAGGTGGGACTGGAAGGTCCTACTTCAGGCAACTCCTGAATGTTCCCTGAACAGGTTTTCTGGTCCAGAGGTGCTGGGAGCCAAGACCTTTAGCAAGTAGGGCTATGAATTAACTCCCCTGACAGGGCATAGCAAGGAAATCCCCTGCCTTGTACTGGCTTTGCACTGAGGGTGATCAGCTCTCCCTGTCCACCTCTTGGCTCAAAAGTTTCTGGGTTATAAAGCTTCCAGGTGTTCTCATCAGGCCTTCCTGTCAGGTGTATCTGGCAGCCATGCTCTGCTGCAGGTGCAATTCAGGATTCTGCATGAGTGGGACTGGGAGGGCCCACTTCAGGCAACTCCCCAATTTCCCAAAACAGGCTTACTGTTTGGGAGAGGCTGGAATCTGCAATTCACAGTGGGTAAGGCTATGACTCAGGTTTTTCAGGCTCTAGGGTTGGCAAAACTGCTTGTTTAGGGGCCCACATTACCTGGGCCTGCACCCCACTGAGTTCCCTGACCAGACTGTGCCCCTAACTTGGCTCTGCAGATAAGCAAAGCTGTTGACAGGGACTACTACTTGGGTTTTTCAGGTAAGACCTCTGTCTGCCACTATTCAAGTGTTTGTTGTTGGAAACTCTTCTTTCCTTCTCTGTCATATCCAGATTCCCAGTGGTTAAGCCCCACAGATTCAACTACAATCCCAATGATGCAAAATCAGATTAGGGGTTCCCAGGAAGTGACCTAAAATTTTGGGATTGCTGGAAGTCACCACTGGCCTCTCTTTTCCCACTGGAAGAACCGTAGGCTCAGGGGGGACCTCTTGGCATGGGGCCATGTCAGCCTGGGGGAGGGGCAAAGTTATCTGCATGTAGCCATTCATTTTACTCTCCTAATGCAATTTTTCTTGGTCTCTGTGGTGCAGAGAGGTGCTTCAGCCTCATTCCCATGTTCTAGAATTTCCCCAGTAGTTTCTTGTCCATGAATAGTTGTTAATTATCCTTGTTCTAAGAGGAAGTGAAGAAAGGAACAATCTATGTTGCTATGTAGTGATGTCACTCCTGAGACTTTCCTGTCATTAGCTTTCCTCTGGAGACAGCTGATTCTATAGCAGTCCTGTTGAGCAGGTCGTCAAGAATGAATGGGCACTGAAATGCCTTTATTTACATCTGCTGCAAGGCCTACTATCAGTATTCCATATCTTGTCTGCTTCTACTCAGCACCATCCAAATGCCTGCCCCAACTGATTTTTAACAAATTTGCAGAAGCAATTCCGTGGAGGGAGGATAAACTTTTCAATAAATGGTGCTGGAACAATTGGACATCTATAAGTAAAAAACTAAACCTCAACCTAAGTCTTAGACCTCATATAAACATTAACTCAAAATGGATCACAGACTAAAACATAAAATGTAAAACTATAAACCTTTTAGAAGAAAACCTGAGAAAAATCCTCAGAATCTAGGGCTTGAGAAAATGTTCTTGAGTAGAAGTGTAACCACAAGACCAGGGACAGAATTTGACAACCAAAATTATGCCTCTTTGACATAAAGACTATTTTGACCTGATGATTATTTAAAAAGAGCAGCAGACATAGGAAAAGCTCTGAAAACCTAGTAGAAGTTACCCATTTCTAAGAGAAATGTTTATTTATAAGAGAAATCTCCATTTGTAAGGGTGCCTCCCTCTTTGTACCAGGAAGGGGAATATGACTCTTAATCTCTAGAAACTCTTATCAATAAAGAAGGGAATGACTTAATTATGCATAGCAACTTTACCTTTGTTTACTGTGCTTTTCTTGGTAACCTTTCATAACTGACCTCATCTAAACAACAGTATGTTAAAATTATTTTTCAGGGGTGACAAGTCCACCAGAAGCATGCAAAAAAGAGAAAATTTTGATCTGCCAATTGAAACTCATCCTGCCAGCACTTCCACATACCTGTCTGGCCTCTCTGATCACTTAAATCCTACCCCATACCCTAGATCTGATACCAGCTCAACACAAGGTTGACATATGGAAGTCAAATTATAGAAGGGAAACCATAGCGTAACTTTAAATGACCTCTGACTCACTAGCCCAGACATGCTCTGTAGATTTTGTAGCCCCCCCAGCTGCTTTAAGATGATAACTTTGTTCTTTTGATTTCCTTAGGGATGTGATGACCCCTGGGCAGAGAGCTATGCTGATAGCCATCATCAATGGCAACTGAAAGATCAAGGTATAGGGTGTTGCTCCATTCTCTGATGCATATGCAGTAAAACAAAGGACTATCATGAACTGGGACCAGATGTCTGCCACACCCAGAGACCAGCCACCTCCTCCACCAGAAGACTGGACCATATATAACTGGCTTGTAGTCTTTGTTTTGTGAGATGATTCTTTTGGACATGAGTTGGCCAACTTCCCTCTTGCTAGCAAGCTGTAATAAAGTCCTTCTTCTCCTACCACCTTGCCTCCTGACTATTGGCATGTCTTGTGGTGAGCAGATGACCTCCCTTGGGTGGTAACAATTTGGTGACCCAGATGGGACACTACGTCCTGCTCACAGCCAGTCAACTTTGGATGGGCAACCCATTAGGTAAGTCCCTAGGGGCCACTGAGGCTCTTTGTCTCAGGGAACTGCCCCTCTGCTTTCCCAGGCTGATGCCAGCTGCCCCCCAGAGCTGATTGTGGCAGAGAGAAACAGCTATCTGGTAAGTCAACGGGCTCAATCTGGAATGGGTAAGTGGCCTCGAAGATGCTTGTGAACTTACTTCCCCTCCACATAGGGGTCCTTCCATTTATGGCACAGCCATCTGGGGTCCAATAAGACAGTCTTGGCATGCACTTGGAGTGGGAACAGTTGTAAGACTTTGTACTCTAAATCTGGGAACTAGTTCACTGGTATCTGTATTTTCTGTGTGTCTGTGTCCGTGTCACCAAATAGCTTAAAATTGGCTGTTTGGGGAAAGAGTTTCTTGGTGTTCATAATAAACTATCTTTAGAAATTATCTTACTTGTTGTGGCCACCTGGGAAAGGCCCCCTAAAAAATTGGAGATAACTGTAAACAGCTGGCAAGATAACTTGGTGTATGCAGGAGAGAAACAGCTGAGGACTGGACCATGGAGCCCCGGGAATTGAAAAAGGTGTGAGCAGCTGGTGTCAAGGCAGTCATACATTTTATTCACTCTGACTAACAGATGGTGGGAGCACAGCAGCTCCCCTTGTGGCCACTTTTATATGACCCCTAGACAAAAGTGACATAGAGCCAGCAGATGACATACAATGTTTACATTATGCAGGTTACATAAGGTATTTACATACATGGTTGAAACATGCGCTGCCTGCAGCAGACATGCTGAGTCACATCTGCCCTGAAGATGCTCTGGTTTAATTGTCCATAGTACCTCCATTTCCCTTCACCTTGGATAATTTAAAGTTAGAGTGGCCATTTTGGGCTCCTTTTGAGCTTTCAGACCAAGAAACAAGGAAATCTTTAGACTCAAAGGCTCCACCACTGGCAGCCGCACCTCTGTTTTCTGAGCCTGATCACCCCACTGACCCTCAAGTGGGGTGCCCTGTCTTGGTGGTTAACCTGTTGAGTATTTTAGGCACCTACTGAGTCACTTATGAGGATAGGAGATCCATAAATTATTCTGTGAACTGTTCGACTAGGGCTATGTGCCCCAGCATGGGAACCGTTGTGTGACTCTTATCTTGATAACCTTCAGGAAGAGGCTGTGAGGGTGAGGCCTGATCCCCTCTTTTCTCTTCTTTGTCTGTCTTGTTCATCACCTCCTCTGTTGTCACCAAGTCGAGGTTAAGTTCAGGCTGGATCTGAGCAGAACATGGACCTTCTATACTTAACTCTCAGCCCTGGGACTGGGAGCACCAGCCCCCAGTCAGCTCCAGGCCTTTCCCTCCTGCTTCCCTGGCTCACCTTGTGCTGGCCCAGGGGCCAAGTGCCTGGGCTGTGCGGAACTTGACCAAATCTTATAACAATATGGAGACGTTCAGTGAGGCCCTGCACCCTTCTCTGGCCTGCTGTCAGTCAGACACCCACTTCAATTCCATGGGGAATGTCTCAAGCATCCCCAGAGACTCATCCTTCAGGTTCATTTTAACTAATTGGAAACACTTTCAACTGGGTGGTTTATGCCCCAGAAACTCTATCTGGGAGAAAACTTAAGTGGATTCTCTGTGTCTTTGTGATGTAGTTAATTCCTAGGTCTGAAGGAAAAAAAGGGAAAAGGAAAAAATGGCCATAAGAGCACTCTCACCAAAAATCTAGCATCTTGAGTGTCTTCTCCACAAATATTGGTAAAAAGGCTTAAAACAAAATTTGGATCCATATCTAGGGAGATGTATCTTACTGTACCTTAGTCATGGCAATAATTTTAAAATAATAGGTGTGGAGACTGTGCGTGTGTGTCTATATGTGTGTTACATGTGTGTAATATTTTACTTCTGTATGGTACAGACAAAATTAAGAGCTCTCTTTAATTGGCTTAAAGTAAGTGCTTACATAAATTCTAAATGTAATAGAAACTAACCCAGTGTATTCCAAGTTCACATGACATAAATTAATCCTTGGTAAATGAAAGCTTGTTTAAGTTTGTTGCTTTAATTGAAATAGGCACGTTCCAAGAGTTGTCAGTATTTGGATATGATGCAGGCATGCAGCCTGGGTTTACTAGTCAAGTAAGTTCATCTTGTCTGTTACAAATTTGTCAGCAAAATAACAGCTTTAAATGATAGGTAATTTTGTCTAATGTCTCATGAAATTTTTGTAGGTAATCTGAACATAATTTTTGAAAACAAATGATTTAGATGAAAAATGGGTAAGTTTTTGGGTACAATTTTTTTATGCTCTGTATACTTGTAAAAAACAGCCTCCATGTTCTTTTTGGTAAGGTAGAACTTTAGAGTTTTGCCAAGTTAAGTTAAATGATAAAAATCTGTTGAGTATCTGGTTCATTTTTGGATAGAATGGAACACTGAAACTTTATTGCTGAACATGTCTAAGTTTATCTACTTTTGGCTTCTTATTACAGAGAGGCTAAAAGCGTTTGGGTCTATTAGTAAACATGCCTTGTGTCTTATTACCGTGAAGTGGCATGTTTCTAGAAATTATGAAAAGTGTTTAGAATGCTGGTATAAAACCAGTCCATAATTGCTTACCCTTTTAGTTTTCACTAGGATCTATAAGGATTAAAAATAATAATTAATGTATGTAATGAAAGCTACTGGAAACTAATAAGGCAAACATCTTTGTATTCAAGGAAAGCAAAATGTATGTTTTCAGTAAAGGAGGTAAAAACAATGAAGTATTTTTGTTTGTTGGGTTAAGAAAGATAAATTTGTCCTAAATTCCTGGTAAGGAAGAAAGAAAGCATGGGACAAATTCTGAAGGTAAAAGAAAGCTGTAGAAGGTTTGTGAAGGAGAACTTCTGAAAGGAGTTTCATGCTGGTCAAATTGACTAAAATTAAAGTAAATCCAATTGAGTAAATGAGTTTTAATGTTAAAAATAAGATGGTTGGTGCAGAAATTAAAATTTGGTTTTCTTTCAAAAGATAATTTTCTTCACTTTTGGCCTGCTCTAAGTTTACCTAAAAGACAGAAAATCTATGTTTTGCTAAAATAATTTCCTATGTTCAGAAAGAGAGGTCTCTATTAATATTTTTTCACTGTTTTAACTGCTCTTGACTGTTTCTATTGTCACTTTGAATACATACCTAAGCATTGTTTCGCAGTGAGCATTGTTTCCTATTTGAACAAGTATTTAAAACCTTTTGATATTTTTGACAAACTTCTCCCTCAAAAAAAAATAAATTCAAATCCTGAATGAAGGCTTTCTTTAGACCTGGAAGAAGGAAGAGAATTTCTCTGATTTTCAGAGGGCCCAGAGACTTCTGAAACAAATTTGCTCTCTCTTCCTATAAGAAGGAAAATACTAAACTAATTAGGCTTATTCAGTATGTTAAATTACCTGGGAGGCATTGTCGGATAAGTGATGATAAACTTTCTTAGGTGGTATTATGTGGGTAAATGTTATTGGTATAAATATTTTAAAAATTATATAATATTCATAAAATTCTAATCTGTCCTGGTTGTGAGCCATAATTCTGGTTATTTTAAAGTTTTGTATGTCACAAAATTAACCAAATTTCTTTGTCAATTTCCATTTAGGGTCTTTTGTTGTTTATAGACAGTTATTATTTTACTCTGCTTTTGCAAAACATGTTTCATCTTCACAGAATTTCATGGAAACTACTCTGGTTCTTACTCTAGAATGCAGGTTTCTGATAAACTTTGAGATTGTAAAACTGATCTGGGTAAGAAATTAGAGAACTATAATAGAGAAACTGATGACTTCATGAACTGCTAACAAGATTAAGGTCAAGAATCAATTATACAGGACTGAATGAAACTGAGGATGTTTGTAATTTGTGGCTTTTCCTTGACATATTGCAGATTTTTATGTTTTGTTTTCTCAGATTTAAGGAAATCTTTTTCTCTTTTATGCTAACTATGACATAGCAATTTGGTGAAATTATATTTTTGCAATCAGAATTGAAACATTTACCTTTTTCTCCTTACCTGATGCCTCCAGAATTTGGAAACTCTTAGCGATTGACTATGGTTATTTTCATGGCAATATAATTATTTGCATAAGTTCAATAAGAATCTGTTCTCCTTATGACAGGACACAATTGGAAATATTGGTTATCTTACCAAAACTTTGACTGGAATGTCATATTTGAGAGAAACAGACATAGACTCAGATATGACCAGACAGCTTTTGAGAAACAAGGATTGGACTTTATGTAATAAAGCAGCTTGGAAATATGGGCCTGGTACCTTGTTTACAGAGATTCCAGCAGTCTTACCTGGTAATTAAGGAAGCTTACTTATCTGGCAGGAGGAAGGAACCTAAAAATATTTGGGGGGACATCAAACAGAGAGGAATCCACACATATCTGTAAGTATTGCTGGCAAAACCTGATGACAAATCCTTGGTTTGGATTTCCTGGCCTTGAGAGGGCTTTAAAGTTCAATCTGAGATTCCTTATAAAAAGTTCTAGCAAAGCAGATTTAAAAGAGCCTATATGATCTATGGCTATTCTTGCTGCACTTATATAAATAATTAGGCCAAGTTTATTGAAACTAAACATTTTGCAAACTGATTAGTCTTAATGTGGCTATCTTTGGTAAAAATGAGGATGATTTTAGATAGAAAATTGCTTCAGTAAAAAACTACACATTTGTGGATATTAGATCCTAGTTCTGTTAATTGTCTTTGAGGTTTTTGTTTTCTACCTGTGAGTTGGACTGGATCCTGAATTCTTATAGTCTCCTGAAATATCTGGCTACAAATCTCCAAACTAATGTTTTCAATTTTTTCCATCATTTTCATTCAAAATCATTGTGAACTGAACCTGCCTCTTTTCCTGAAGCCTTGCAAACTGATGCTGGAGAACTTGGTATAAATGTAAGAGAGATTCATGTCTGCTGCTGTGAAAGCCACTCAAAAAGTTACCTGAACACCCAATGATATCATCAGAGACACTTCAAGCAAAAGATGCTTTGACTCTCACAGCTAGAAATCTTTTTGACTGGCTGCTGCCTGGGCTCAGAAATTGGTTTATAATTTTCTCCCACCATTAACCTTGTTCTCTTTGTCTCTCTAGAAATACTTCCTATTAAATACCTGGTTGCTTGCTCACACAATATAGGCTTAACTTTGGGAGCCCAACCTGCTGCAACTAAGTCAATACTTCTCAAGTAGAAACCAGCATTAGTAAAAAGAGAACAAGCCACTAGGATACAAACAACTTATAAGCCATCAAACCCCTTTCTTATCAGATTTACGTGACTGGTTTAGTAACTTTTCTCTTGGATACCAACTGAGATCTGATCCACCCTTGTGGGTATAATAAAGGGGGCCTCACCTTAGTATTAACAGGTCTACTGTTATGCTTAGTCACTAAATTGGGAATAAAATGTATAGCTACCTTAACCACTAAGGCTTCCAGGTTGACAGCACAACAACTTCCTCTTAGAAACCCCCTGGCCCATTTTAAGAAGAAGGTAACTGTTCCATGTCATGGTCCACTCACGTTGCCTTGATTCAGCAGGAAGTAACCAGATTGAACACGATGGCCCTATTCCCTACACCAGCATATGATTATGCTGGGGGTATACTGACAGGGGGGAATTTATACTGGCTCCTGACTATTGGCATGTCTTGTAGTGTGCAGATGACCCCCCTTGGGTGGTAACAGATTGAGGACACAAACTTGAGAGCCTGTCCTTCTGCCTCCTTACCAATTGGTTGTGTAATAAACTTCTTCTCTCAAACACTTATGTACGGCAGAATTGGCTTCTGTGCTCTTTGGGTGGCAAACTAGTGCTCAGTAACAGAATTATGACCCACAAAAGAAGAAAACAACGAATACATTGTGTTTTATCAAAATGAATATTCTGCTCTTTGAAAGAAACTGTTAAGAATATGAACATGACAAGCATCACTCTGGGAGAAAATAATTGAGAACCACATAGCCATCAAAGAATTAGTATCTAGAATATACAAAGAACTCTCAAAACTCAAATAATAAAAGAAACAAAAGACAATCCAATTAGACAATAAGCAAAAGACATGAAAAGACATTTCACTGAAGAGGATATACAGATGCTAAATAAGCACATTTAAAAATACTCTATATCAATAACCTTCAAGAAAATTCCAATTAACACCACAATAATATATCACTCCACATCTTTCAAATTGGATAAATAAAAAATAGTGGCAAGGGGCCAACCCTGTGGCTGAGTGGTTAAATTTCCACAGACTCCACTTCGGTGGCCCAGGGTTCACTGGTTTGGACCCTGGGTTTGGATCCCAGGTGCAGACCTACTCCTCTCATCAGCCATGTTCTGGAGGCAGCCCACGTAGAAAGTAGAGGAATATTGGCACAGATGTTAGTTCAGGGTTAATCTTCCTCAACAAAAAAGAGGAAGATTGGCAATGGATGTTAGCTCAGGGCAAATCCTTCTCACACAAAAATATAGTGGCAATATTAAATGCTGTAATGGATATGGGGAAATTGGACCAATCATAGGTTACTGTTGATAATATAAAATGGTACATTTTACTTTAGAATGTACTACTTTGGATAACAGCTGGGAAGTTTCTTACAAAACTTAGCATAAAATTCTCATACAACCCCGCAACTCTGCTCTTAAACATTTGTGTCATACAAGTGAAAACTTATGTTTACACAAAAATCTTCACATGAATATAAAAGGGCAACAGACAAGATCTCTCTGTTGTATTTATTACAACTGCATGTTAATCTGCAATGGCCCTAAGATAAAAAAGTTTTTAAAAGGTACACCAGCCATATAAAATATTTATGCATTTCTGTGACCAGAAGCTTTTTTCAGAGGTTTTCTTCTTTTATGGGTCACACTTCAGTTACTGAGCCCTAGTTTACCACCCAAAGAAAATGTAAATTAATTTTTTACTCAAAATTGTATCTTCTTTGAATGCAAGAATTTAACCTAAAACTTTTTTTAATTCACCACAGCATCTAGAGCAATGCTTGTAGGTACTCAATTAGCAGTTATTGATGGATGTGGTAAAATTTAGAATTTATTTGCATTAAATAATTAACTTGGCATTGAATGCTTACTCTATGTCAGACATTATGGTTACAGAAATGAATAAGAGGATCCTCGAATTTCTTGATTTCGTAGTCTAGCAGGGAAGACATTCATGTAAACATATAATTAAAACAATGTAATAAGTCTTAATAGGGGCATACGCAGAATTCTGTGGGACTGCTATCAGTGGAGGAATGTGTTTTGAAAGTTAGAGAAACCTTCACAGAAATAATAAAGATAAACTTGAAAGATTAGTATAAATTTTCCAGGTCAAGAAATGGTGAAGGGCATCCCTGGTGGGAGGAATATTATAGGAATATGAAAGCATCATGAAACAAGTGACGTTTGCTGTGGTATTTGACCAGAAGCAATATAGCATAGCTACAGTGTACCTGCCAGAAAAAACACTAGTAGAAACAGAGAAGCTAAGCAAGGACTATATCATGGAAGGTTTTGTATCCTAGAATAAAGAATTTGGATTTTCATCCTGTAAAAACTGGAGAGCCATTCAAGGATTGCAAGGAGATGTAAAATAGGATTTTAAAAAATAGTTCCATTTGGCCAAGGACTATTCTGGTTTTAGCAATGACAGTTTCATGTCCTGGGAAATCTCTCAGTCTAAGACAAACTGAGGCAGTTGGTTGCCCATTATGAGGGTAGCAGAGTTATATTTTAGAAAGAAAACTCACTGCCTTAAAAATAGCCAGAGTATGGAGGAGTAAAAAAGAGGCTGGAGGTAGGAAAATTAGCTGGGAGAGAATTGCAATTTTGATGTAAGATTTCTTCCTCAATAACCTCATTTGAGTAAAACTCATTATAAGCAAATTGTAGTGGTCCTCTATCACAAAAATCAAGGTGCTAGGGCCTTAAAAAAACAACCACACAATTTTAGAAGAAGAAATCCTGTAGTTAAAATCATATCTAACGTTGTTGATGAGGAGTTAGTAATTCATTTCATTTCCGCAACCCTCTCAAAGAGCAAATTAGAAGATTGACCCTTCCACGTCTACGAATTGCATAAACTGTATTACCAAGTATATTTAGATAATCTCATAATGAAGAATATTTCATGAATATAGGAAGGCACTTTATAGAATGTGCTTACATGCAAAGTTTTCACGTAAAAAAGATTTTGCCTTGTTTTATTTTTCACTTTAAGCTAAAATAGCGGTGGTTTTTTAACCAAAATCAGAGCATGTGTAGAGTATTATGAAAAAAAAATAATAAATTTTGAAGTCAGAAAAAATATTGAAGAAGACTAATCTGTAATTTGGGGATATGGCAAGACTCTGAACTCTAAGTGGTTTAACGGTTGAGCAGAGATGCAAAGAAGAAAAAGAATCTTCAACAGCTTCATTCAAAGATGAAGCTTCTATGAGGCCTATGGAGTCCAAAGCATAGGAGCCACCTTTCACACGGGAGGGAAGGACTCTCTCATATGACACACATTTTTAGTAATATTTAAAACCATAATGTAATTTATACCAATGGTACAAAAAAAAAATCACACATTTTAGAAGGGTATGGAATTAAAATTCACCCCTATGATAGTCTCACTTCCCAGGGGAAACTGTTACAATCTTCTAAAAATTTCACTTCACCTATACAAACACATCTATGCGTATACTTCTATTTGCAAAAGTGGAATCATACTATACATACTATTCTGCAAAAGAAGGCTTCCTTTTAGCATTCTAGTTAGAGCTCAGGCCTCATTTGACATTTGTTCCCTGTGTATTAAGTTTCACAGACTGCATATTTAGCAAGTTTAGACTATGAATAGACAGGGTCACCAAATCAGTTGTTTTTCAGTGGAAATTGCTGTTTTCCTTTTTCTCATCTTACTGCTTGATCCCTAAGCAGTCAAATGCACCAGCTGTGTAATCAAGTCACATTACTTTAAAAGACAATCAAAAACATTATTTTCGCTCCTTTTTAATCTGTTTTATTTTTTATACAAAGAAATGACTAGATTATTAGCATTCGTTCATTTAAAAATATTTATTAATTATCCACCATATGCTGGACACTGTCCTAGATGCAAAAGAAAAACATATAACAATCATGTTTATAATATAATACATACATTATTATCATAATTATTTTTATTATTATGGCCACAACAAGTTGTTTGGCCTCCATTTCCATTCTAAACCGTCGCATTTTCTTTTGTGACTTGGGAATTTACTTCAAATCTATATTTCCTTTGAACCTGCATTTCATCTGAGAACTAATGTCTTTTCTGTAATATTATCAATTAGCTTCCAGTGTTTTCTTTAAATTTGATTAAATGAAGCACATAGTTTATTCAGATTTACTTAGTTTTCACCTAATGTCCATTTTTAGTTCCTCACTCCCATCCAAGATACCATGTTACATTTAGTTGATATGTTTCTTTAGGCTCCTCTTGTCTATAATGTTTTATTTTTTTTTAATTTATTGTGGAAAAATTCACATAAAATACAAGTAACCATTTCAAAGTGAACAGTTTATTAGCATTTAATACATTCACAATTTTGTACAACCACCACTTCTATCTAGTTCCAAAGTGTTTCCAACAATTCAAACTAAAACTCCTTAATCACAAAGTTGTTTCTCCCTATTTCCCCTCTCACTTCCCCTACCACCAACTAGACAAACCACCCATCTGCATTGTGTCTCTGTGGATTTATCTATGCTAGGTATTTCATACAAATGAAATAACATGTGACCCTGTATGTAAGGATCTTTTCACTTAACACAATGTTTTAGAAGTTGATCCAAATTGTAGCCTGTATCAGTACTTCATTCCATTTTGTGATTGAATGATATTCAATTATGTGTGCGTATAAATATATATATAACCACCAGCTCAAAGAATAAATCAAAAAAGTTAGAAAATATCTTGAAAAAGTTAAAATAAAAATACAACATACCAAAGCCTATATAATACAGCAAAAGAAGTAATGAGAGAGCAAAAGAAGTAACGAGAGAAATTTATAGCAATAAACACCTACATTAAAAAATAAGAAAAATAAATAAGCAACCTAACTTTCACCTCAAAGAACTAGAAAAAAGAAAAACAAAGCCTAAAGTTTTGAAAATAGGAAATAATAATGATTAGAACATATATAATTAGAACATATATAAATCAAATAGAGGATAGAAAATGAATAGAAAAAATCAATGAATATAATTGGTTTTTTTGAAAAGAAAAAAATTGACAAATTCTTAGACTAACAAAGAAAAAAGAAAGAAGATTCAAATAAGTAAAATCAGAAACAAGAGAGGAGACATTACGACTGATGCCACAAATGTTTTTTTTCAGATGTACATCATATTTCGAATTCTGTGTACAGTACATCATGTTCACCACCCAAACACTAATTATAGTCCATCCCCTCACATGTGAGCCTAATCACCCCTTTTGCCCTCCCCCCTGCCCCCTTCCTCAATGGTAACCACCAGTCCAATCTCCAATGCTATGTGTTTTTTGTTGGTCGTTTTTATCTTCTACTTATGATTGAGATCATATGGTATTTGACTTTTTCCCTCTGACTTATTAGTAAAAAATTTAAAGAAGATCATAGAGGACTATTATGAAGAATGAGACACCAACAAATTGGACAACTTCAAAGAAATGGATAAAGTCCTAGAAATATAAAGCCCACTGAGACTGAATCAAGAAGAAATAGAAATCCATAACACGTCAATAACGAATTGGGCGAGTGAATCAGCAATAACCACCCCCACTCAAAAAAAAAGCCCAGGACCAGATGGCTTCACAGGTGAATCCTAATACACATTTAAAAAATACCAATTTTTCTTAAACTCATCCAAAAGATAGAAGAAGGAACACAACCAAACTCACTATATGAGTTCAGCATCACCCTGACACATAAGTCAGACAAAGAAATCATAAACAATTGAGAAAACTACAGACCAATATCCCTGATAAACATGGATGCAAATATCCTCAAAGAAAATATTAGCAAACAAGTTTCAGAACCACATTAAAAGGATCAGACACCATAGACAAATGGGACTGATTCTTGGGAATCAAGGATTCAACATAGGCAAATCAATCAATGTGATACACCACATTAACACAATGAAGAACAAAAATCACATGATCGATTCAACAGATATAGAAAAAGCATTTGAGAAAATTCAGCACACTTTCATGACTAAAAAAAAAACCTCTCAATAAGTTAAGTATAGAATGAACATACCTCAACACTAAAAAGGCCATAAATAAAAGCTCACACACACAAAAAAAATCATAATCAATGGTGAAAAACTGAAAGCTTTTCCTCTAATATTTGGAGCAAGGCAAGGACATCCACTCTCCCTATTCAACATGGTACTGGAGGTCCTATCGAGACAAATAGGCAAGACATAGAAATAAAAGGCATCCAAATTGGTAAGGAAGAAGTAAAATAATCTCTATCTGCAGATGAAATGATCTATTATGTAGAAAACCCTATAGACTCCATAAAAAACTGTTAAAACTAATGACTCAATTCAGTAATATTGCAAGATTCAAAATCAGCATATCAGTAGATCTCTGGAACTTGCTCATCTTGTATAACTATAACATTATACTCATTGAACAGCAACCCCACGTATACCTCTCTCCCCATACTCTGGTAACCATATACAATTGTCTAGTTCTATACCTTTGACTATTTTAGATGCCTCATATAATAGAAATCATGCATTATTTGACTTTCTGTGACTGACATTTTACTTAGCATAATGTTCTTCAGGTTTATTCTTGTTTTTGCAAATGGTAGGATTTCCATCATTTTTCAGGCTGCATAGTATTCCATTTTATGTATATGCTACATTTTGTTTATTTATTCATCTCTCAATAGATCTGCTGATCTGATTTTGAATCCTGCAAAATTACATGATGTTTCCATGTCTTGGCTAATGTGAATAGTGCTACAGTGTACATGGGTGTCCAGCTAGCTATTCAAGATTCTGATTTCAATTCCTGATCTGCATTTTCCTGATGATTAGCAATACTAAGCATCTTTTCATATCAGCCTTTTGTATGTCTTCTTTAGAGAAATATGTTCAAGTCCTTGCTCATTTTTTATTCGCTTTTTTTCTATTGAGATGTAGAGGATTTGCTTATGTATTTTTAAAATAACCCTTTATCAGATATATGGTTTGTAATTATGTTCTCCCATTCTATAAGTTGCCTTTTCTCTCTGTTGATTTTTTCCTTTGCTGTGTAGAAGCTTTTTAATTTGACGTAGTCCGACCAGTCTATTTTTGGTTTTACTGCTTGTGCTTTTGGTGTTGTATCTGAGAAATTTGCCAACACCAATATCAAGAAGCTTTTTTACCCTTTGTTTTCTTCTAAGATTTTCACAGTTTCAGGTATTACATTTAAATATTTAATCTATACTGAGTTAAAATTTATGTATGGTTTAAGATAAAGGTTCAATTTTATTCATTTGGTGTGGATATCCAGTTCATACAACAACAGTTATTGAAGAGACCATCCTTTCTCCATTGGGCATCCTAGGCTCCCTTGTTGAAGGTCAGTTGACTATGTATTTATTTCTGAGCTCTGTAAACAGTTACATTGATCCATATGTCTATTTTTAGGCCAGCACCATACTCTTTTGGTTACTGTAGCTTTGTAATATATTTCTAAATCAGTAAGTGTGGTGTATCAAGCTTATTTCTTTTCACTCAACATTGGTTTGGCTCTTCAGGATCTTTTGTTATTTTCATATGAATTTTAGGATTTTTATTTCTATTCCTGTAGAAAATACCTCTGGGATTTTGACAGATATTGCACTGAATCTGTAGATCGCTTTGGGTAGTTTTAGCAATATTAATTCTCCCAATCCATGAACACGATGTCTTTCCATTTATTTGTGTCTGATTTAGTTTCTTTCATTATTGTTTTATAGTTTTTAGTTTACAAGGCTTTTACCCTGTTTGTTAAATATATTCCTGAGTAATTTATTTTTTTGATGCCCAAATGGAATTATTTTCTTAATTTACTTTTTCGATGGTTTATTTTTAATGTATAGAAATGAAACTAAATTTTGCCTGTTTCTTTTCAATCCTGCAACTACTGAGTTTGTTCATTAGTTCAAATTGTTTTTGTGGAGCTTTTAGGATTTTCTACATATAGGAACATGTCATATATATAAGCAGAGATAACTTAACTTCTTCCATTCTGATTAGGATGCATTTTATTTGTTTCTTGTCTAAATACTCTAGCTAGGACTTTCAGTGCTAAGTTGAATACACATGGCTGGAGTGGGCATCCTGGCCTTGCTTCTGATCTTAGAGGAAAATCTTTCAAGTTTTCACCATTGAATATAATGTAAGCTGTGGGCTTGTCAAGTACAGTCTTTATTATGTTGAGGTTTATTTCTTCTATTTTTATGGTTTTTTGAGTGTTTTTATAAGGAAAGTGTATTGAATTTTGTCAAAACTTTTTCTGTATCTATTAAGATAACCATATGATTTTTATCCTTCATTATGTTACTGTAGTATATCATATTGATTGATTTGCATATCTTGAACCAATCTCGCCTCCTTGAGATAAATCATATTTGATCATGGTATATGATATTTTTAATGTTCTGTTGAATTTGATTTGCTAGTATTTTGTTTAGGATTTTTATATCTATGTTCATCAGGAATATTCTCCAATAGTTTTTCGTTTTGTTTTTGTTTTGTGATGAAGTTTGGCCCTGAGCTAACATCTGTTGCCAATCTTCCTCTATTTGCTTGAGGAAGATTGTCACTGAGCTAATATCTGTGCCAATAGTCCTCTATTTTATGTGGAGTGCTGCCACAGTGTGGCTCAAGAAGTGGTGCTAGGTGCACACCCAGGATCTGAACACTCAGCTGCTGAAGTGGAGTGTGCAAACTTAACCACTACGCCACTGGGCTGTCCCCTAGTTTTTGTTTCTTGTAATGTCTTGGTCTTGCTTTGGAATCAGTGTAATGCTGGCCTTATCAAAAAAGATTGAAAGTGCTTCCTGCTCTCTTTGGGTAAAATTCAAGGAGCACAACTGCTGCATTGTAATAGTGTATTTAGTTCTGTGAAAAAATGCCAAACTGTCCTCCAAAGTGGCTGTAACATTTTGTATTCCCAACAGCAAAGTAAGAAAGTTCTTGGTGTTTCATATTCTTGCCAGTATTTGGGGTTGACAGCGTTCTCAATTATGGTCATTCTAATAGGTGTGTAGTGATATTTCATTATTGTTTTAATTTCCATTTCCCTGAAAACATAAGATGTGGATCATATTTTCATGTGCCTATTTGCCACATGTATATCTGGTGAAGTGTCTGTTAAGGTCTTGGTCCATTTTTTAATTAGGTGGTTTGTTTTCTTATTGTTGAGTGTTGAGTTTTTCTGTATATTTTAGATAACAGTCCTCTTCCTGCAAATATGTAGACTGTTTTCTCATTCCCTTCACATTGTATTTATCAGTGAAGAAGTTTTTAATTGTAATGAAGTCTAGCTTATCAATTATTACTTTCATGGATTGTGCCTTTGGCATTATATCTAAAAAGTCACTACCATACCCAACTGCATTTAGGTTTATTCTTATTTTTACATTTATATCTGTGAGCCATTTTGATTTAATTTTTGTGTAAGGTGTGAGAACTGTGTCTAGATTCATTTTTTGAATATGGATGTCCAGTTGTTCCAGTACCATTTGTTGAAGAGATTATCTTTGCTTCATTGCATTACCTTTCTCTTTTGTCAAGTATCAGTTGACTATATTTATGATGTTATATTTCTGGATTCTATTCTGTTTCATTAACTCATTTATCTATTCTTTAACTTTTATCACAGTGTCTTATACATTGAAGCTCCATAGTAAGTCTTGAAGTCGGGTAGTGTCCCTCCTCCAACTTTGCTCTTTTCCTTCAATATTATGTTGGCTAATCTGGGTCTTTTGCCTCTCCATATAAACTTTAGAATCAATTTGTCAATATTCATATAATAACTTGCTGAAATTTTGAAGGGGACTGTATTCAATCTATAAGTCACGTCGGAAAGAACTGGCATATTGACACTATTGAGTCTTGCTATCCACTAACGTGGAATATTTCTCCAATTAGTTCATCTTTGATATCATTCATTGTAGTTTTCTAGTTTTCTTCACATAAATCCTTTATCTATTTTGTTAGATTTATACCAAATTATTTAATTTTTTGTATGCTAATGTAAATGACATTTTGTTTTTAACTTCAAATTCTACATTATCATTGTTGGTATATATGAAAGCTATTGACTTTTGTATATTACCCTTGTGACCTGCAACCATGTTGTAATTGCTTATTAGTTCCAGAACTTTTTTTGTTGATTTTTTTCAAGCATGCCATCTGCAAGCAAGGAGAGTTTTATGTCTTCCTTCCCAATTTGTATACTATGTATTTTATTATTCTTGCCTTACTGCCTCAGGAAGGATTTCCGGTATAATGTTGAAAATGAGTGGTGAGAAAGGATATTTTTGCCTTGTCTCTGATCTTTGAGGGAAAGCTTTGAGTATCTCACCATTAACAATGATGTTAGTTATAGGTTTTTTAGATAGTCTTTGTCATGTTGTGAAAGTTCCCCTGTATATTTAGTTTACTGAGAATTTTTCTCAGGAATAGGTGTTTGATTTTGTCAAATTCTTTTTCTGCATCTGTTGATATTATCACGTGTTTTTTTCTTCTTTTTTTTAGTCTGTTGATTTGATAGGCTACATTAATTGATTTTAGAATGTTGAACCAGCTTTGTGTACCTGGGATAAATCTCACTTGATCATGGTATATAATTCTTTTTATACTTTTTAAAATTTGTTTTGCTAATATTTGTTGAGGATTTTTTTTATCTATGATCATGAAAGTTATTGCTCTCTGGTTTTATTTTCTTTCAATATCTTTACCTAATTTTGGCCCCCTAGAATGAGTTAGGAAGTATTCCCTCTGATTCTATCCTCTGAAAGAAATTGTAGAGAATTGGTATAATTTCTTCCTTAAATGTTTGATAGAAATAACCAGTGAACTCAGTTTGGCCTTGTGCTTTCTATTTGGAAAGGTTATTAATTATTAATTCAATTTCTT
The DNA here is from genome assembly GCF_021613505.1 of Equus quagga. Lineage (NCBI taxonomy): Eukaryota > Metazoa > Chordata > Mammalia > Perissodactyla > Equidae > Equus > Equus quagga. Next base: position 59,995,198 of record NC_060276.1, on the reverse strand, counting down.
TAGAACGTATAATCCTATTCAGATCATCTATCGCTTCCTGTATGAGTTTTAGCAGATTGTGCTATTCATGTAATTAGCCCATATCATTTAGTTTATCAACTTTGTGGGCATAAATTTGTCAATAGCATTCCTTTATTGTCCTTTTAATTTTCATGGGATCTGTAGTGATGCCCCCTCTTTTATTTCTGAAATCAGTAATTTGCGTTCTCTTTTTATTTCTTGGTTAGCCTGGCTAGAGGCTATCAATGTTGATCATTTCAAAGAACCAACCATATGTATGCATTTGGAAAAATATCCACACAAGTTTTTTACCCATTTTTATTGTGTTGTTTTCTAGTTTTTTCTTTTATTTTGTTAAGTTGTATGAGTTCCTTACATATTTTGATGTTAACCACTTATCAGATATACAGATTTTTTTTCCCTGTCCATAGGTTTCCTTTACATTTTTATTGGTTGTTTCCTTTGCTGTAAAGAGACTTTTCAATTTGATGTAGTCCCACTCGTTTATTTTTGCTTTTGTTGCCTTTGCTTTGGGCATCAAATCCAAAAAAACATTGCCAAGACCAACTTCAAGGAACATTTCCCCTATGTTTTCTTCTAGGAGTTATACAGTTTAAGATCTTACTTTTAAGTCTTAAGTTCATTTTAAGTTGATCAGTGTGTATGGTGTAAAATAGGGGTCCAATTTCATTCTCTCGCATGTGGGTTTACAGTTTTACTTACATCATTTATTGAAGACACTGTCTTTATTCCGTTGTGTATTCTTGATGCCTTTGTTGAAGATTATTTGACTATATATGCATGGGTTATTTCTAGTCATCTATATGTTCCAGTGGATCATGTGTCTGTTTTATGCCAATACCAAACTATTTTGATTGATACAGCTTTGTAATATCGTTTGAAATCGGAAAGTGTGATGCCTCCAGCTTTGCTTTTCTTACTCAAGATTGCTTTGGTTCTTTGGGGTCTTTTGTGGTTTCATATGGATTTTAGGATTGTTTTGTCTGTGAAAAGTGCGCTTAGAATTTTCATAGGGATTGCATTGACTTTGTAGATCACATGAGGTAGTGTGGATATTTTGACAATATTTTGTCTTCAATCCATCAAGACAGGATGTCTTTCCATTTATGTGTGTCTTTTTCAAATTCTTTCATCAACGTTTATAGTTTTCATTGCATAAGTTTTTCTCCTCTTTGGTTAGATTTATTCATAGGTATTTTATTATTTTGATGCTGTTATAAATGGGATTTTTTCTTAATGTCACTTTCAAATAATTCATTATGTATAGAAACATAACAGAATTTGAATATTAATTGTTTTATCCTTCAATTTGACTGAATTCACTTTTTAGTCCCAACAGTTTTTGGTCAAATCTTTAGGGTTTTCTAGATATAAGATCATGTCATCTGCAAATAAATACAATTACACTTCTTTTTTTTCAATTTGGATGCCTTTGATTTCTTGTTCTTGCCTAATTCTCTGGCTAAGATTACCAGTGCTATTTTAAATAGAAGTGTCTAGAATGAGCATCCTTGTCTGGTTTCTGATTGTAGAGGAAAAGCTTTCAGCTTTCCATCATTGAGCATGACATTAGCTGTAGCCTTGTCACAAATGGTCCTTATAATATTCACGTCCAAACTATTTATACCTAATTTGTTGAGAGGTTTTATCATGAAAGGATATTGAATTTTGTCAAATGCTTTTTTTGTATCTATCAAGATTGTCATATGATTTTTATCTTTTGTTTTGTTAATTTGGTGCATCAACTTTATTGATTTGTGAATGTTGAAATATCCTTGAATCCCAGGACTAAATCCCACTTGATCATGGTATGTAATGCTTTTAATGTGCTGTTGAATTCAGTTTGCTAATATTTTGTGGAAGATTTTTTCATTGGTGTTCATCAGGGATAGTGGATTGTAATTTTACATGTACATATTTTTAGTGTCCTTATCTGGTTTTGGTATCAGGGTAATTCAGGCCTCATAAAATGTCTTTGTAAGTGTCCCTTCCTCTTCAAATTTTGGAATAATTTGAGAAGGATTGGCATTAATTCTTATTTAAATGAAGGGTAGAAATCAACAGTGAACTCATCTGGTCCTGAACTTTTCTTTGTTGAGAGGTTTTTGATTACTGACTCAATCTCCTTACTCATAATTTTCCAGGATTTCTATTTTTTTTATAATTAAGTCTTGGTGGGTTGTCTATTTCTAGGATTTTTTACATCTCTTTTAGGTTACCCAATTATTTAACATATAATTTTTCATAGTAGTATCTTGTGATCCTTTGTGTTTCTGTGGTATCCCTTATAATCTCTCCTCATTTATCTATAGTTTTATTTGAGTCTTCTGTATTATTTTCTTAGTCTAGTTACACATTCGCCATTTTTATCTTTTCAAAAAACAAAATATTTTTGTTCATCTTCTGTATTTCTAGTCTCTTTCTCCTTTTTTCTGCTCTGATTTTTATTAGTTCTTTGCTTTTAACAATTTTGGTTTACTCTGTTCTTTTTATTCTGGTTCATTGGGATACAGAGTTAGATTGAGATTTTTCTTTTATCCTAATGCAGCAGCTTATCATTGTAAACTTATCTCTTAGAACTGCATTTGCTGAATTCCATGCTTTGGTATGCTTTGATTACATTTTTATTTATCTCAAGATATTTTTTTACTTTCCTTTTGGTTTCTTCTTTGACCCATGGGTTACTCAGGAGCATTTTGTTCAATCTCCAAATATTCATGACTTTTCAACTTTTTTTCAAGATGTTAATCTCTAGTTTCATTCCATTGTGATGAGAAAAGATGCTTGATATGATTTCAGTCTTCTTAAATTGTTAAAACTTGTTTTGTGGCCTAACATAGGATCTATCTTGCAGAATGTTTATTGTGCACTTGAGAAGAATGTGTATTTTGCCGCTGTTGAACGGGATGTTCTGTACATGTCTGTTAGGTCCATTTGGTTTAATGTATTATTCAAGCCCAATGTTTCCTTTTTGATTTTCTGTCTGGATGATCTACCTATTGTTGAAAATGAGATATTGAAGTCTCCTACTATTATTGTATTGCTGTCTATTTCTCCCTTCTAATCAGTTAATATTTGCTTTATATACTAAGGTCCTCTGATGTTAGGTGTATACATATTAGTAATTGTTATATCTCTTGATTAATTCAACCTTTTTCATTATATAATATCATTCTCTGTCTCTCATTACAGTTTTTCACTTAAAGTCTTTTTTGTCTGATATAAGTATAGCTACCACTGTTTGGGGTTTTATTTTTTCAATTTCCATCTCCATGGATTATATTTTTTCATCCTTCACTTTCATTCTTTGTGTCCACACAGATGAAGTGAGTCTCTTGGAGGCAGCATATAGATGTGTCTTTTCTTTATTATTCATTCAGCCACTTTATGTTTTTTGATTGAATAATTTAATCTATTTGCATAAAGTGATCATTGATGCATAAGGTTTACAATAGTCATTTAATTAATGGCTTTCTAGGTGTTATATGTCTCTTTTTCCTTTTCTTCCTCTCTTGCTGTCTTCCTATATCATTTGATGATTTTCTGCTTTGATTCCTCTCTCTTTATCTTTTGTGAATCTACTATATGGTTTTGTTTTGTAGTTATCATGAGGTTTACAAAACATATTATGGTTATTACAGTCTACTTTCAGCTAATAACAACTTCAACTACAGATAGAATCTCTACATTTTCTCTCACCATAAAACATTTAATAATTTTATTGTCACAATTCAAATCTTTTAAATTATATATTCATTATCACTTATTGTAGCTACAATTATTTTGAATAGTTTTGAATTGTAACCTTTATAACAGGGTTATAAGTGATTAATTCACCACTATATAATAGTAGAGTATTCTGAAATTTTTTTTTAAATTTTTTTTAAAGATTTTATTTTTTCCCTTTTTCTCCCCAAAGCCCCCCGGAACATAGTTGTATATTCTTCGTTGTGGGTCCTTCTAGTTGTGGCATGTGGGATGCTGCCTCAGCATGGTTTGATGAGCAGTGCCGTGTCCGCGCCCAGGATTCGAACCAACGAAACACTGGGCCGCCTGCAGCAGAGCGCATGAACTTAACCACTCAGCCACGAGGCCAGCCCCTAGAGTATTCTGAATTTATATATTTATCCTTACTGGTAAATTGTATACTTTCATATGTCTTCATGTTAGTATTCAGCTTCCTTTGGCTTAAGCTTGAAGAACTCCCTTTCGCTTTTATTATAAGGCTGGTTTAATGGTTATGAACTCCTTTAGCTTTTGTTTGTGAAAATATGTATCTCTCCTTCAATTCTGAAGGACAACTTTGCCACATAAAGTATTCTTGGTTTGCATTTGCTTTTCTTTTAGCACTTTTAATATATCATCCTACTTCTGGCCTGCAATGTTTATGCTGAGAAATCCACTGATAGCCTGATGGGTGCTCCCTTGTACATGATGAGTCATTTGTTCTCTTGCTGCTTTCAAAATTCTCTTTGTCTTTGACCATTTGATTTTAGTGTTTCTCAGTGTAGAGTTCTTTAGGTTCTTCGTATTAGAGGTCTTTGGACTTCATGAATCAGAATGTCCATATCTCACCATAGATTTGAGAAATTTCAGCCATTATTTCTTTAAATAATCTTCCTGGTACTTTCTCTCTTCTCCTTCTGGGATTTCCTTAATGCATATAATGGTTCACTTGATTGCATAGATAGGACCCATCAGATTTCGTCACTGTTTTCATTCCATTTTTTTGTTTGTTATTGTTCCTCTGGCTGAATAATTTCAAATGACTTATCTTGAACTCAGTTGATGTTGTCTTCTGCTATTCAAGCCTGCTGTTAAAGCTCTCTACTAAATTTTTTAGTTCCGTTATTGTATTCTTCAACTCCAGTATTATTGTTAGTTTATTTATTTCTTCATTGATATTCTCAATTTGTTCATGTATAATTTTACTGACTTCATTTAGTTGTCTATGTTTTCTTGCATTTCACTTATCCTCTCTAAGTCAATTATTTTGAGTTCTTGTCAGACAAATCATTGACTCCATTTATTTTAGTGTCAGTTACTAGAGATTTATTTTGCTCCTTCAGTAATCTCATATTTCCCTGTTTCTTTTTGTTCCTAGTAACTTTCTTATTTATACATTTGAAGACGAAGCCACCTCTTCTATCCTTTATAGACTGGTTTTGGCAGTAAAATACCTTCATCAATCAGCCTGGCTAGAGATTCTGGGAATCTCTCAAATGTTTTATGTGGGTGTGCATTCTCCACTCCTCTCTTTCCCTCCTGGTGAAAAAGTTTCAGGGTGTTGCATCTTCTCCCCGTCTCTCCAAGTCATGCTGTTTGCCATAAACTGTCCCCCTACTTTTTCTTCTGGAAGTACATGGGAATGCCAGGAGGCTTGGTGCAAGATCCATCTCTCTCCCTTACTTCTGAAGGAGATGTCTCAGTATTGTACACCTTCTCTCAGACATACAGAGATTTGCAGACCGAGAGCTGGCTGCCCTTTTTCCCCAAGGGAGTGCACTGGAGTGCCTGGGGACTGGATGCAAATTAATCTCTACCTTCCTGTTGAAAGAAAAGTTTTAGTATTATGTTCCTTCTGTCAGTCTCACAGAGATGATCTGGCTGCTTAGGGCCACATGCCCTTTTTCCCTAGAGGAGTGTACTGGAATGACAGAAGGCTGGATGCAGCTCCACTTCTCTCCCTTCTTCTGAAAGAAAAGTCTCAGAATTGTGCATCTTCTCTCAGTACCACAGAGCCATGCAGGCTACTGAAAGTTACTTGCTCCCTATCCCTGGAGGAGTGTACTGGAATGCCAAGAGACTAGGTGCAACTCTAATTCTTTCACTTCCTCTTGAAAGCAAAGTTTCAGAGGTATGCATATTTTCCACATCCCATAGGACCAGGCAGGCTCCTGAGAGCCCCTGTTCTTGTTTTTACTTAGCTGTCTACAGACATTCTAACTATGCTAATTGTCTCAGCCCTCTGAGTGAGATGAGACAGAAGCATGTCTCACAACCAGCACCCTGAAAGGCTGGGGGTGCCAGATGGAGACTTTATTCATTCTATCGCCTGAGGAAGAAACTGTGGACCAAGTGAATCTCTCTTGGCACTGAGTTGTGCAGGTTTCGGGGAACGGCTAATGGGGATAAAGCAAAACTGTTACTTTTATCTATTTCAAAGCAGTTTTACACGATTTTATTCTCCTTTGAGATGTTGCAAATTCTTAACTGGAATATGAAATTCTCATTTAGGCATATGAACCCAAATATAAGTGTTTTATTTGTGTTTTTGTGGGAATAGTGTTGCTGTGACTTCCTATTTTGCCATCTTGCTGACTTCACTCTCTGTTGTTTTTAGATTTTCTATTTTGTTTATATACACACTTAATTTTATTTTTTTTCCAATCTTCTAGATGTGAGTTTAATTCACTCTTCTTTTTCTGATTCCTTAAGGTTTGCAGTTAGATCATTTGTTTGAGGTCATTCTTTTTAATGTATGCATGTACTGTTATAAACTTACTCAGCTGTGTTTTTGTTGCATCCTATAAATTTTGGTATGTGTGCTTTTTTCTCCTTCCTCTCCATGTATTTTCTAATTTCCCTTATAATTTCTTCCTTGACCTATTTTTTGTTTAGAATTTTAAAAATTTAATTGCCATATATTTGTATGTTTTTAGTTTACCTTTTGTTATTGTTTTCTAGCAGTATTCTATTATGGTTGGAGAAGTTACTTTGAATTATTTAATCTTTTTAAATGTATTGAGACTTGATCATGGCCTAATATATTGTCTATCTTAGAGAAGATTCTATGTGCACTTGAGAAGAATATGTATTCTGCAATTGTTAGGTGGAAGGTTCTATAAATATATCTTAGGTCCAGTTTGTTTTAAACTATTGTTTCCATCCATTATTTCCTTAATAATCTTGTGTCTAGATCTTCTGTCCATTAATGAATGGGAGGTGTGAAAATCTTCAGCTGCTATGTTAGAATTTTTTTCTCTATTCTAATCTAACAGTGATTTCAAGTATTTTGGGGCTGTGTTTTTTGGTGTACATATATTTATAATTGTTATATCCTTTTGATGATTGACCTTTTCATCAATATACAGTCTTGTGTCCTTTGAGAACAACGATACATTCTGAAAACATGTCAGTAGGCAATTTGATCATTGTGAAACATCATAGAGTGCACTTACACAAACTTAGATGGTATAGCCTAGTACACACCTAGGCTATATGGTATAGCCTATTGCTCTTAGGCTACAAATCTGAACAGCATTTTACTGTACTGAATAATATAGGCAGTTGTAATCAATGGGAAATATTTGGGCATCTAAACATAGAAAGTATACAGTAAAAATATGGTATAAAAGATTTTTTAAAAGGTACATCTATATAGGGCACTTAACATGAATGGAGCTTGCAGAAATGGAAGTTGCTCTGGGTGAGTCAGTGAGTGAGTTGTGAGTGAATGTGAAGGCCTAGGATATTGCTGTACCCTACTGTAGACTTTATAAACACTACATTTATCCTACTGTAAATTTATAAAGAAAATATTTGTCTTTCTTCAATAATACATTAAACAGCTTACTGTAACTTTTTTCATTATAAATTTTTTAATTTTTTAAAAAAACTGTGCATTGTACAGCTGTTCAAAAGTATTTTCTTTCTTTATATACTTATGATATAAGCTTTTTCTATTTTTTTTATTTTTTTGCTTTTTAAACTTTTTGTTAAAAACTGAGACACAAATACACAGATTAGCCCAGGCCTACACAGGGTCAGGATCATCAATATCACTGTATTCCATTTCCACATCTTGTCCCACTAGAAGGTCTTCAGGGACAATTACATGCATGGAGCTATATCCTGAGGTAGCAATGTCTTCTCCTGGAATACCTCCTGAGGGACCTGCCTGAGGCTCTTCTTGAGGAGATGTCACTCTTTTCAAAAATATATCCATAGTGGTTTGCTTGATTTTTTTAATCATAGATTTGCTTGTAAGCAGACAATGCACCATGAACATTCCTCTCTATTAAGGAAAAACTTTTGGTGTTGGGGTCTATGTTTTCACAATTGAAGGAACTTGTTTAGGTCTGCAAATCTTCTGCCAAACCCTTCACTATGAATTTTCTTGGAGATTCTTCTTTTTCTTCTCCTGCAGAAAACTTTTCTCTTGCCACTTCTTCATCATGCATTCCTATTCCAGTTCTAACAGCTCCCCATTAGTCAATTTCTCAGTGACCACCTCTAAGAGCTTGTCAATATCATCCTCATCCACTCCAAGGTCAAAGTTGTTTGCCATCTCAACTACAGTCTTGCTGATTTTTGCAACCTTCTTATCCTTTGCAAATCCTTTCAAGTCATGGACAAAACTCTTGAGTGTCTTCTTTCACATGCCATTCATACATTCCTTGATGACATCCCCCCAAGCCCAAGCAATGTTTTTGATGCAGTTGTAGATATTGTAATCTTTCCATAATTGCATCAGTTTCTTCTCAATGTCTTCCACAGTTGCAGCCATAGATTGTACAAAGGACCTCTTCAAGTAATAAGACTTAAAAACTGCTATAACTCCTTGATCTATTGGTAGGATCAAAGAGGTAGAGTTTGGAGGGTGAAACAAGACTTTGATATTGGGATAAAAATCACCAATAAAAAGAGAATGTTCAAGAGCATTATCAATAATAAGCAAAATAACATACATTTGATGTGTATGTTATTCTCCAAACAATATTTCTCTATTTTTGTGGCATAATAATTCAAGAGGACATCTTGGAAGAGGAGCCTGGTCATCCTATAGTGCACTAGCAGTGTATGCTTACTGATAAGCTTGAAGGCCCTGGGGTTTTCACTGTGCCAGATGACACAGGGTTTTAATTTGTAGCATGCAACATCATCCCCAAGCAAGACTGTTATCCTGTCTTTAAAAGCCTCGAAACCTGGCATTGACTTGGCTTCCTTATGGATGAAGTTTCTTTCAAGCACATGTTTCCAGAATAGGCAGCTTTCATGCATATTGAATGTTTGCTCTGGTAAGTAATTTTCCTCCACAATCAGCTTATCTGGAGTTTCCTAAAAATTCTTCAGCTGCCTTCACGTCAGCGCTTACAGACTCACCACTCACTTTCACATTATGTAATGAATAACAATTCTTGAATTGTTCAAACCTCCCAGAGCTAGCATTAAATTCAACGTTGTAGTCAGGTCCAGCCTTTTCTTTCAACATCACAAGCATTTTGCTTTCACTGTGATCATCATGGTGCTGAGAGGGACATGCTTCTATGTCTGGTCTCAATTTAGATCATTAGAAGTTTCTACAAGTCTGATATAGACCATTCTTGAATTTTTGTTAGTCTCCTTGCCTTCAGTGAGGCATATTCTTTAATAGCTTTTGTCACTTTGTTCTTGTTCTTCAAGATTGTAGCTTCAGTGGAATAGAGCACACCTGAATGGTGAGCAATAACCATCACTGATTTTCCACCTTTTCATTCCATAATCGCCTTTGACTTTTTTTTCTAGATCACACAGAGTGACCTCTTATTGGCAACATTAGCAGTGAATTTGGTATGCTTAGGGGCCATGATGAACAGAACAACATGAGATTAAATCAAGCACAAGAGAAAATGATGCAACCAAGAGATGCAGCAAACATGAGATGTATGAAGCAGCTGCTAGTGTAACACGGCATACTGTTTTACAGCAAACTTTTTTAATAAGTGGAAACAGTACACTAAAATAACAATATAAAGTATAGTATATTAAATACATAAACCAGTCACATAATTTGTTATCACTATCAAGTATTATGTACTGTACATAATTGTGTGTGCTGTATTTTTATATGAATGGAAGCACAGTAGGTTTGTTTATATCAGCATCACCACAAACACATGAGTAATGTGTTACGTTATGATGTTATAATGGTTATTATGTCACTAGGTGATAAGAATTTTTGGATTCCATTATAATCTTATGGGACCACTGTCATATATGCAGTCTGTCATTAACTGAAATGTTGTTATGCAGCACATGACTTCATAATTTTCTTCTTTGTCTCTTGTAATCGTTTTATCTCAAAGTGTACTTTATCTGATATTAATATATTCACTCCAACTTACTCCAGTTCTCTTGTGGTTACTATTCTCATGAAATATTTTTTTCAATCTTTTCCCTTTCAACCTGTTTGTGTCTCTAGATTTAAAATAAGCCTCTCTTAGAGAGCATATGTTGAATCATGTTTTTAATCAATTCTGCCAATTTGTCTTTTGATTGGACAGTTTAATCTATTCACATTTAAAGTGATTACTGATACAGAAGGACTTTCCTCCGCCATTTTCTTATTTCTTTTCTGTATGTCATAGCTTTTCTGTCACTTATTTCCACCATGCTTTATTTTGTGTTTAATTTTTACTGCATTATTTTTTTATTCCCTTTCATATTCATTTGAGTATGCATTTAAAATACGTCTTCACACTGCCTTCCAGCTTCCATATATTTTTATTGAAATATAATTTACATAGAATATCCTATTAGTTTCAGGTGTACATCATAGTGATTTGATATTTATATACGTTATAGGACGGGATCACCATAATAAGTCTAGTTACCATCTGTCACTATAAAAAGCTATTACAATATTATTGCCTATATTCCTTATGTGTGACATCTATGGATTTTTATGACAAATTTGGTCTTAATTTTATTGAGATTTTCTTGTATTTGATGAATTGCTTCTCTCTTGATGCTTTTAAGATTCTCTTCTTCTTTGACTTTTGATACTTTCATTACAATGTTTTTAGTTGTCTTTCTCTCTAAGTTTATCCTACTTAGAATTTCTTGAGTCTCCTATTTGTAGAGTAATATATTTCATTAAATTTAGGAATTTGTGGGCCATTTTTTTCAGATATTCTCTTTGATCTTTAATCTCTCTTTTCTCCATCTTGAAATTTTTTAATGTATATTTTGGTCCTCTTGATAGTGTCTCATAGGTCCTTTATGATGTGGCCACATTTTTTAACCTTTTATCTCTGTTCTTCAGACTGTACAGTTTCAAGTGTCCTATCTTCAAGTTCACTGATTCTTTCTTTTGCCTGATGAAATCTTCTGTTGAATCCCTTTAGCATGTTTTTTAAAATTTCAGTTACTGTACTTTTCAGTTCCAGAATTTCTAGGTTGTTCTTTTTTGTAATTTGTAACTTTTTGTTGATAATATCATTTTGTTCATATATCATTTTCTTGATTTCCTTTAGTTCTTAGCATATAATTTTCTTGAGACTATTTATGACAGTTTACTTGAAGTTTTCATCGATTGAGTCTAACCACTGGGCTACCTCACAGATAGTCATGTTCAATTTATGCTTTGTGATTTTGTCATTGAGAACCAGATATTTGAATATTATTCTACAATAACTATGGAAATCAGAAATTCTCACATTCCAAGTTTTGCTGTTTTGCTTGTTGAAAATTTCAGTCTTCTTTTGATTTAGTGAGTCTCCCACACTACTTTTGTAAAGACTGTATTCTTTTTTTGTATGGTCGCTGAAATCTCTCTTCCCGTAGCTTGTAATTAGCTAGCGTTTTGCCAAAGATTTCCTTGAATGTCAGGACAAAAAAGAAACAAACAATTCTTCCAGCCTTTGCAGATTGGTTCTGTGCTGGGGCACTCATTCTTCAGTCAGGCCTTTTTCTTTGCTACCTTACCCTTTATTTCCTCCTTACAGTAAACATAGAGATCAGGCAAAGGCAGAAGCTTAGGATCTTCTCAGGTCTTTCTCAAACATACATTCTGTCCTGGGCATGCACACGGCTTTCTAAATTCACCAGAATACACGGGCACTTTTGAATGTTTTGATACCCAACAAAACTCTTTTCACAGATTTCCTTCCATGCTTTAAGCTGTCTATTTTCTTGTAGGTATGGGTTGTACAATCTCATAATATTTTCTGCCAAACAGCTGTGGGTTTTTCCTTCATCTTACAATGTTTTTAAGCAATACTTGCTGTTTGTCTACCCCAGATGGGTTGTGAGTTAGGTGAAGCACAGACAACTACCTCATGTCAGTCTTTTGGATAGTCTCCAGTTGGGTTAGAAAAAACACAATAATTTTCTAATTAAGTTTAATGTGCTTTCTCTAGAACCAGAAACCAGGTATCACACTGAGAACATGGGCACTGTCTTTAAGACCACTACCAAACCAAGGTGGATCAGGGGAAAGTAAAAAGTTCACAGAGCTTTCCCACCATTTTTAAGTTGCCTTTCTTTGAGTCAATGTGTGCTTGATTGTTGTAAACCTTTTTTTGTTTTCCAGATTCTGACAAAGTTTGACAGTTTCTGCTTGGGTTTAGAAGGACAGGTGTTTGTAGCTGCCTACCCTGGCATTTTACTGACATCCCCACTACTACTCACTTTTACATTAGGAGGATTATGCCACATTGCAACCAATGAAAACCATAACTCAACACAGCACAAACATGTCGCAATGAAATTTAAGGCAGTAAAAAGTTGCATCAGTTACTATTGAAGGTAACTGTATTTCATCTGTCAGTATTATTTCACTACATTTACCTAAACTAATACCTTCAATAATCACCGTTTATAGCATACCATGCATCTACCCCTAGCTTTATAATCTTAAGAACTTCATTAAAATTGGTCCAGTATTTACAACACACTTAGTATAAACTTCATAAAATTTTGCTTCTACAGGATGCCATGTTTTTAGGAAATAATAATTTTTAACTGTTTAGAAGTTGAATGTCTGGGATTTTTATGAAATAAAACTATTATTAATCTGATTTATTCAGTAGAAAAACATACAGAGAAAAAGAGAAGCAAGTAGAGCAACAGGGAAGGAACGAGAGAAAGACATTCTGATGATATGTTACACTAAGTGTTATCCATGCCAATAAGCTAACTATATAAAATAAACTATAAAAAGTTTTCTTGCCAGTTTATTCATTCAATAAAGATTTATTAAACTCCTACTGTGTGCTGGTATCTGGTAATATAGAATTAATCTCTCACTCAAAACACAAACACATTTATGCTATAGTTATATAGATATAATCACAACGATCTTGCTTCCAGATAGTGATATTATATTAGCTGCCAAAAAACAATGTTATTGTTAACACAGTAAGAATATCACTGTTTTAACTGTGAAATGCAATTTATTCTAAGATAGCACTATCACCACATTTCTCATATAAAGAAATTCCATTCATATGTTTCAGGATGAAACACTGTTATTTCAGGCTTAAAATGTTTTCACAATGCTTTAACATCATTTAAATTGTTGGTCTTTGGAAAATGTACATAAGGAAAGTTATGATGTCTTTACAATTAATTATGAGATACAATCAAAATGGAATACTGGCAGCATTGCCACTTGTCCCTTTCTGTCAGTGTTGCTCAGTGGTGTGTGGCTGCACAAACTGACATGACATGTTATGCAATATCAGCATCATGTGGCTGGCTGTCTTTGGCAGACAGGTTGCCACAGTGGGCTGTTGAAATCTTTTCAGTTTGAAGATACTACATAAATAAGGTTACTGTGGAATCAATTAGCATATGTTTCAGTTTGCAAGGAGGCAGGATTAACTGCATGTCATCAGTTCAACAATCTGAGCATGAAACCATGGCACAGATGGAGCAAAGGGTACTTTCTTTGCCAACTCAGGGTTCTAAGCACTGTTGATAAAAACATCTTGGAATGTAAGATAAGTTATATGTTATAGGAAACAGTGCCACAAGGATTGCTGGTGTGTTGACTTTTAAACAACAGGAATTCCACTCAACTGTTAACAGTGTGAGCTCACATTTTATATGAACATAAGGAATTAAGTACAAGCATCCAAAATTTCAGCAACATCATAGCTAGTCTGAATAGTGTGTTTAGTGTACATCTAGAGTATTTATACAAAAAGGAATCAATTTTTAAAAATGCATTTGGAACATTGTAACCAATCCTGGGACAAATGAATGTTTAGAAATATTTAGACAGCATGGTCAGATTTTTTAAAATAAAAAAGATCAAGACACATGAGATCAGGGGCTGGCCCAGTGGTGCAGCAGTTAAGTATGCACATTCTGCTTCTGTGGCCCGGGGTTCTCTGGTTCGGATCCCAGGTGCGGACATGGCACCGTTTGGCAAGCCATACTGTGATGGGGGTCCCACATATAAAGTAGAGGAAGATGGGCATGGATGTTAGCTCAGGGCTAGTCTTCCTCATCAAAAAGAGGAGGATTGGCAGCAGTTAGCTCAGGGCTAATCTTCCTCAAAAAAAAAAAGACACATGAGGTCATTGATGTGCAAGAGATTAACTGATTTTCCAAAGTTACACCATTATTCTTCATGGCTAATCCAGGTTAATCTAGTGGCAAACTCCCACTACAATTTTATTTCTACCACCTTGTGCTAATTTGAGTGATTTGAGCTAAGAGATCAGAACAAAAACAATTATTTTTATATTCTGTTAGAATGCTTTGGTCTGCAAGTAAAACACTGTGCAAATAAAAGTCAAATGAACAATAGAGGTATATTGTCTTCCATAAGAAGTCTAAAGGTAATAGTTCCAGATTGGTTAATTCAAAAATTCAAGACTCCTGGTCACTTTCTTTGTGATTGTCTTGACCTTTCTCTCATGGGTGAAAGATAGTTGCTTTATCACCAAACATTATTTCCTCATACAGCAATGTCAAAAGACAGGAAGAGGCAAACTTTGTTTTGTGTTTTCATTAAAATCAAAGCAACTTCCCCCAGGTAACCCTAACTGATGCCTTTTATATCTTGCATGCCCATGCCTTAACCAATCACTGACCATGACATTATGATAAATGGCTTAGATTCATCCAATATATTCCCTATAGAGATCTTCATAAAGCGTAAACCACCCAGTACCTGAACCAAAGTCGTCTTGTCATTAACAAGAAAAATAAGAGACAAGAGGGTGGTAAGTGGCTATTGGGTAGGTAATCAAGAGTGAAAATACTCTTTGCCAGAGGCATAAGTAAGCTTCTGTTTACAACTCCCTAAATTAAATTTGGGTGCTAGAGTTTAGGCAGCTTGTGGTGACTTGGTCAAAATTTGGGCTTAGTGAGGTTTTCAATATGATGCAGGCTAGAGAAAGAAGAACTCTCTCAGATTACTTTGTCACTCTGATATCAATTAATTTTATGTTTCAAAATATAAAACTAGGGAGCCAGCCTAGTTGCATAGTGGTTAAGTTCACGCACTCCAATTCAGCTGCCCAAGGCTCATAGATTCAGATCCCGGGTGTGAACCCAGCACTGTTTGTTAAGCCATGCTGTGACAACATCCCACATAAAATAGAGGAAGATTAGCACGGATGTTAGTTCAGTGACAATCTTCCTCAAACAAAAAGAAGAAGTTTGGCAACAGATGTTAGCTCAGGGCCAATCTTCCTCACACACACACACACATAAAATAAAAAACTACACTTTAAAAACTTTTGTGTTGTCTCACTTATTCTATGGTTAGAATAGACACCATTATATCATATATTGACATACATGGTAGAAAAGACAAAATGATAACTACAATGAGCTGAGCATAAATCCTTTCTACAAAGCCCCTGAAATAAGTGATCAATTTGTTTTGCAACAATCAAGCATCTCACTGAGAGTGGAGGAGTGAGAATCTACAGCCAAATTGGCTGACAGCCAAAGCAATCGTTGATGGACTATAGTTATGAAACATATTTTTCTACTGGAATCACATATTCTCCAAATTTTACCATCTATGCTTTAATAAAACAAAGCAAAGAACAATAACTGAATGAAGGAGTGAAAACTTAGATCCTATGTCTTCCTTTCATGACTTATTTATCCAGTTTCTCACAGAGCTATTTGCCTTCCTATTATCTTTATTTCCCAGCGTCAAACATTTTCTCTTCATTTAAGTTTAAATTTGACTCTTTCTGTTAGAAAATTGCAAATATATACAGACTTGGCTTCTGTTTATGTTCCTAAGCTGCTTTTTTTAATAGTACTTTTCCCACAAGATTGACTAAGTCAGCTAAATTGCTTACTGCTCATTTGGACTTTAACTGTATTCTTGTGGTATATTTAAATACTCATTCTCTCTTTTTCTAATCCAACACCCCTTGCTTATTGGAAAACTCCAAGTCAGAAAAGAAGCAAGACAAAATTTTAAAAATATAGTTCTAAGCAAGCAAGCTCTAGTTGAAGTTACTTTGCTAAATATGCAAGCATTTTAAACAGAAAATAAATTTCATTTTCTGGAACATCAAAGAATATGATGCCTTATAAAACAAAACAATAATAGTATATCAGGAATTCTCTAGCAATTTTTGACTTCTCAAAACATTTAAGTAATTAAGCAGATTTCTTAATTATTATAACTTTGACAGTCAATGTATTAATGCTTGTAAATTCATAATTTCCTATAAAAATGACTGAGAGTGTGATCAGGGAAAATTCCAACTTCATAATTACTGTCCCTACTTTCCCCTCAATGAATATGTGACCATTTGCAAAAAAATATATACAGAATAATTATTATGAACCCTAGTTTGTGTATAAAAAATAGTACATTGTGTTTCTAAAAAATGTAATAAAAAATCGGGTTAATTCAATCAGACAAATTTTTACTTGCCCATGATGTCCTGGCTCTCACCCCTACTCCAGTGAATTGGCTATTGGCTTTGATACTGAGTGAATTCAGCCTCTAATTATATAGGATTTTGCTTCACTGTATTTGGATAATCAAGAGTAATAGAATAAAAACAAAAGTTGAGAAATTATATTTATTTAAATTTATGATAAAGAGTAACACAGAATAGTACAATTGCTACAGAACACTTTTTTGTTTAAGATTGGCACCTGAGCTAACAACTGTTGCCAATCTTCCTTTTTTTCTGCTTTTTCTCCCCAATCACCCCAATACATACTTGTATATTTTAGCTGTGAGTCCTTCTAGTTGTGGCATGTGGGATGCTGCCTCAACATGGCCTGGCAAGCAGTGCCATGTCTGCGCCCAGGATCCAAACCAGTGAGACACTGGGCCACTGAAGTAGAGCACATGAACTTAACCACTCAGCCACAGGGCCAGCCCTGCTACAGAACACTTTTAATTGCACATTTTCATCAAACTTACCAGAAACTGTTTACCTACATTGTGGTGTTTTTGTCAAAAACCCAGAAATGCCCTTTTCTCTAATTGATATGCCCAACAGAAGAGTGTCTGAAATACAATTCTAAACTTCTGAAAATCTTCAGGCTACCTTAAGAGTTAGTGTGATCTATGAGACAAAGCAGTTGCTGAGAGTCAGTAAAATTTGGATTCTCCATATAATTATACCACTAAGAGCTCTGTGGCATTTAGCAATTATTTGACACTAGATTTCTTCATCTGTAATCCAAGGATGACACTATGACTTTTACCAAACCCACAAAATAGTTGAGAGGGTCTATTGAGATAGTTTGTACCTAAGTGATTTCTAAACTGTAATGCCATGTCAATATATGACAATATGATAATCTGGGCTAGCAAAATAAACATGCTACTAATTATTGGTATCAACATGGGCATTTTTGCTCAATTATCAATTCCTCAGTTTACTCTCCTGTATATTGGAACTTACCTTTGCCACCAACTTTTGAGTATTATTGTATAGTAGTTTTGTGAATTAAATAACATAATAGATATAACAGTGCCTTGGAAAGTAAATAGAGATTTTAAAAGTATTGTTAGAGTATTAGAATGTTGAGCTAATAAAATACAAAAGAACACAACTATTTATTGTTTGAGTGCCATCAAGATAAACATATAGAGATGTTCTTTAAGCATGTATACATTCAGAGACATACAGAGGAAGCAGAGTAAAGGAGCATAAAGCACATTGGATTTTTCTTTCCTCAACGTTTATATGCCTAAGTTTAATAGTAGCTGGATGACTCAGGGAAGATTGTTTAATATATAACCTTCAATATTCTTATCTGCAAAATGGTAATATAAAAAATCCTGCCCTGTCAGCCTCGTTGGGTTGTAGTGAAGGTAGAGACAATGAAATAAAGGCACACTGTAAACTACAATTTTAGGAAGATAGCAC
The DNA here is from genome assembly GCF_021613505.1 of Equus quagga. Classification (NCBI taxonomy): domain Eukaryota; kingdom Metazoa; phylum Chordata; class Mammalia; order Perissodactyla; family Equidae; genus Equus; species Equus quagga. The sequence goes on along the minus strand of NC_060276.1, from coordinate 59,977,097 downwards.
ATCATATATACATACACTAACGTGCATGGGTACAGATAAATACATGTAAAATTAGGCTAGTTCATTTATTTATATAGAACCAAATTAATCTCATCAAATTTCTTTCTGTCAGAGGTTCAGAGGAGGACTGGGAGAGAGCAAAGTGTGATACAATCAAATGGTTTATTTCACATGAGATGAACATATTGGATATTCACATGTCCAATTATAGACATTAGATAAAGTCTGGGAGGCAATATAATCTCTGTTAGTATAGAATACACAATTCCTTCCAAGTAGTTCCTTTCTGTACACACCTAACTCATCAATTAGTCTGTGAACCTTATGTTTCACAAATTTATGGTTTGTTTTGATTGAGAGATGACACTGTTTCTTTATTTATAAATTGTCTATTAGAGTTGATAGCAATTTTTAAAAATACAGATAACTAAGGAAAGTAATTTTTTTCCCAAATTATTGCTGAGAATACGAGAATAAAAAAGTGCATCGTTCAGAGCAGATACACAAATTATTTCCTGAGTATCAGCCATCTGGTCTCTGCAAGGTTATGATTCAATGCCTGACTATCCAGTTACAAAAGTATATATCTGTAAATACTGGGCTGAGGTTCATTAATCAGAGATGGATTTAACACATATGACGTGGGAAGGGTAATGGAATTCTTACTGAATATAGACTATGTGCCAAGCACCTTTATAATTATCTTTGTGAATCTTAACAAGCACTCAAATAGTTCAATAGCCTACTCAAGGTTATTGGAAACTTGTGGAGTTGGGTATTGAACACAGATTTGCCTGACATTAAAGACTGTGTTGATTTTACTATTAAGAAATATGAGAGAAGACAAAAAGAAACCGGGAGACAATTCAATTTTCAGTTCCATTATGTAAAGAACTTGGAAATGGTCACTCTTGTGGTTAAAACAGGAAAAATAAACAAATAAACTGGATAGCAAATACTTTTCATGAACCAATCAGAGAACTAAGGTTGCAGGGCAAAGCACCATTCCAAAACACAGAAACCAGGCTTATTTGGAGAAGTGTGAGATCTATACAACTAGATTAAAACTATTGGAGTCATAAAACTGGCATGAACACTTAAATGGTTTTTTTTCTGAATTGCTGGAGCCTCACTGTTGACTAACAGGAGAGAGAGAATCGCGTGGAGAGAAACAGGCTTGAGAGATGACCCACAATTTCCTGAATTTTACCTCCCGGAACTGTACTAGGTTCTTACAGTACAGATCCTAGAATTAACCTGTGGCTCTGGTTTGAGGAGGGGAAGAGTGACCATTGTAAAATATATATAGTATCTTCTCCAAAGAACATTTCAGAAACCATAAAACAGGTGGGGAAAGAGGATTTCTTCCCACAGCAACTGCCTCCAGGCTTCTTGTCTCACCTAAGGGGAAAAATATGCTGTAAAGCTCTGGGCCTCAGAGAAATGGATTGAGAATGCTGCAGTCAGGGAAGAAAGCAGGCAAGGTGGAAAAAGTAATACTACTAGAGGAAAATTCATCAAAGTCACATCCCTGAGACCCAGGACTACTTGAAGACAGAGATTTAATCAAATATAGGACATTTCTTTCCCCCACATTGTTACCACCACAACAGGACTCTAGTATCTTAACAGTAGATTACAGCTGGAAGAATTGTAAGACACAGACTCTCTTTGAGAAGGAGTAATTAGAAAATTCCTAAATCAAAAGAAGAGACAAAATAAGGACACTAGGGGAAATTGAAGCACAGACATCTAAAGTAAATATTAAACACAGCCCAACTCCTAGCCAAATTACCATAAATCTTCAATATGAAGCCTATTTATTTCAGGTTTAACTGCCTAATACAGAATGTCCAGCTTTCAACAAAAATTACAAGAGATGAAGAAAGGTAAGAAAAAGCAAAGTTTGAAAAGAAAGAAAGAAGCTTTAGAACCAGCCTCATATATGAAACAGATTTTGGAATTTTCACATATGAAATTTAAAATTACTATAGTTAATATATTAACAACTTTGATGGACTGAATTGACAACATGCAAGAACAAATGTAAGTACTGAGATGGAAACTCTAATAATCAAAACAAAATGCTAGAAATCAAAACACTGTAAAAGAAATGAATAATGCTTTTGATGGACTCAGTACACTTAGTGGCTGAAGAAAGAATCAGTTAACTTCAAGATAAATGAGTAGAAACATCTCAAAACTGAAACACGGGAGACACTGTCAAGATGGAGGTGTAGATGGACTCTGAACTCATCTCCTCCCATGGACACAACACATGTAAATACAACCACTCTTGGAACAATTACCCCCCAGAGAGAACTGAAAACTGCATAAAACGACCCCTGCAACAAGAGACAGTGCTGACCAAGGTGGAAGAATCAGAAATCCCTTTCTGTAGTGTAGAAAAGCCACCTTCATGATCGCAGTGATTCACAGCTGGCCAGGAGCAATCCTAAGGTACAAAGCCTTCCCTGGAGGAGCAGGGGGTCTGAGCAGGGGAGCATTACTGCTATAAGCAGCTTTTGGACTAAGCAAAACTGAGATGAGTGTCATAATATCTGGCTTTGCTGGCTGCTAACTACAATGAGGGATACTTCCAGAAAAGCTATTGGACATAAGTGAAAGAAAAGCTTGCTCTTAAAGGGCCCAAACACAAATTCACCCATTTTGGAAAGCAAAATAAAATCACCAGAAATAAAAGTGCACAGTCCTTTGGTGAAAAGAGACTCACCTAATAGGCTCTGGGTGCATCTCAGTGAGAGGTGAGACCTCTACATGGACTGACACATTACTGGCAGCCATTACTATGACATAGTACAGGTGTACTGACACAGATGCTGTCACATGCCATTAGAGTTCTTACCCTGGCCTGTTAGCCCAGGTGTCTGCCACACCCACTAGAAGACTGATTTAATCCAGCTCAGCCAGGGCAGGCAGCCCAGCCTAGGCACTAGCCTCACTCAACAGCAAGTCATCAGGCAACTTGTGGGCCCACATAGGTAGGGTACCTGGAGCCTCTGCAGCTGTGTGAGTGGGTCCAGCTCTGTGGTGCAGGGTGTGCATGAGGAGTGAGTGGAGTGTCTGGGGCCTCTGCAGTGGGATGACTGGGTCTATGTCAGTGGAGTGGGGTACATGCAAGGGGCAGGACTGTGCTGATGGGGTGTGTGGCCCCATTGGCAGTGGGGGTTGTCAGCTGCAGCAGGCTAGTGTTCTCAAACAGCCACATGGGGGATTATCATCACCTTCCAAAGCCTGAAACAATTGGGTGCTCCCATTCCAGGAGCCAGCCCCACTCAGTTGCAATCCTGAGAGCATTGACAACAGACTGTCAAGCCAGAGGCCTATAACAATTATAAGCCCTTGAGCCTGGTAAACAGCCATGCAGGGGTCCTACTCACATAACAAGAAAACTGCAACAGGAATGTGCTATTAGACCTTTCAGCCAACTGTGCTGGTGCTCCCCATGCCTGACAAAGTGACTGAAGGATCCATAGCAGCCACATGTAGCTGAGCATTACGAGTTGGCCAGGGGGACAGCCTAGACTCCGTGTGCACCTGCAGCAAGAGCAACCCTGCTACAACAGAAAGACGCATGTAGCCCACACAGGGGGCAATCCTGGGATATTTGGAACCAGTGGCAAGAGGGAAGCACACTGCTGAGCCTCATAAAACATCTCTTACATAAGGCCACCACTCCAAGATCAGGAGTTGTGGCTGACCAATCTAATTCATAGAAATAAGCACAGAGAAATAGGTGAAAAGAGGAAACAAAGGACTATGTTCCAAGTAAGGGAACAGGACAAAACTCCATAAAAAGAATTAAATGAAACAAAAATAAACAATCTACCTCACAGAGTTCAAACAGAAAGTCAAAACAGTGCTCACTAATCTTAGGAGAAGAATGGATGAACTCTGTGATACCTTTAACAAAGAATTGGAAAATATAAAAAAGAACCAAATAGAAATGAATATAATACTTGAAATGAAAGGTTCACTGGAGGGACTCAATACCAGAGTAGACAATACAGAATAATGGATCAGTAAACTGGACAAAAGACTAGAGGAAATCACCCAAGCTGAACAGATAAAAGAAAAAATATTTAGAAAGAGTGAGGACAGTCTAAGGGACCTCCAGGACAATATCAAGTGCACTAACATCCATATTATACGAGTCCCAGGAAAAGAGAGAGACAAAGGTGCAGAGAATCTATTTGAAGAAATAATAGCTGAAAACTTCTGTAACCTAAGGAAGAAAAAAGACATCCAGGTACAGGAAGCAAGGAGAGCATCAAGGAAGATAAACCCAAAGAGGCCCACACCAAGATACATTATAATTAAAATGTCAAGAATTAAATATAAAGAGAGAATCCTAAAAGCCATAAGAGAAAGACAAGTTACATACAAATGAAACCCCATAAGACTATCAGCTGACTTCTCAGCAGAAACCTGACAGGCTAGAAGGGAGTGGCATAATATATTTAAAGTGCTGAAATAAAAAAAAAAAACACAGCTAAGCATGCTCTATGGGCAAGGTTATCATTCATAATGGAAAGAAAGATGAAGAGTTTCCCAGAGAAGCAAAAATTAAAGGAGTTTATCACCAAGAAACAAGCCCTACAAGGAACACTAAAGCAACTTATTTAAATGGGAAAGAGAAGACCAAATAAGAATAAGAAAATTATCAAAACAAAAGCAATAAAATCGCTGGTAAAGGCAAATATACAGTAAACAAAGCAGATCAAACACTTATGAAGATAATATGAAAGTCAAAAGACAAAAGTAGTAAAATTATCAATTTCCATTGATAAGAGGGTAATGGATACACACACACAAAGAGGTTAGATACAAAATAAAAAGCAAAGTGTGGGAGGAAAGGAGTAAAACAGTAGAGCTTTTATCAAAAGGTCAAACTAAAGAGACCATCAACTTAATATAGACTGATCTATGTGTAGGTTATTATATATGAACCTCATGATAATCACAAACCAGAAACCTATAATAAATACACAAAAAATTAAGAGAAAGTATCCTAAACATAATAATAAAGAAAGTCATCAAACCACAAGGGATGAGAGCAAAAGAAGAAAAAAGGAACAGAGAAGAACTAAGAAAACACCCAGAAAAAAGTAACAAAATAGCAATAAGTACATACTTTTAAATAGATACTTTAAATGTTGATGGTCTAAATACTCCAATCAAAGACATAGGGTGTCTGACTGGATAAAAATTAAGACCCATATAGATACTGCATACAAAAGACACACTTCAAACCTAAAGACACTTACAAACTCAAAGTAAAGGGATGGAAAAAGATACTCCATGCAAATGGCAATGAAAAGAAAGCTGTGGTAGCAATACTTATATCACTCAAAATGGGCTTCAAAACAAAAACTGTAATGAGATACAAAGAAGGGCACTATGTAATGATAAAGAGAACAATCCAGCAATAGGATATAACACTTGTAAATATCTATGCACCCAACATAGGAGCACCTAAATTTATAAAACCATTATTAACTGACATAAAAAGAGATAGTAACACAATAATAGTAGGGAATTTAACATTCCACTTAGACCAATGGATAGATCATCCAAACAGAAGATGAATAAGGAAACATTGGCCTGAAACGACACATTACACCAGATGGACTTAGTGGATATATACAGAAAATTCCAGCCAAAAACCACAGAATACACATTCTTTTCAAAGGCACATGGAAAACTCTCTAAAACTGATCACATATTAGGCCACACAAAGTAAGTCTCAATAAATTTAAGAACACTGACATATCACCAAGCATCTTTTCTGATGACAAAGGTGTGAAAGTAGAAATCAACTACAGGAAGAAAATCAGAAAAGCCAAAAATATGTGGAGATTAAACAAAATGCTACTGAACAATGATTGAATCATTGAAGAAATCAAAGGAGAAATCAAAAATTACCTGGAGACAACTGAAAATGAAAATAAGACATGGCAACATTTATGGAATACAGCAAAGGCAGTTCTAAGAGGGACAGTTTTAGCAATACAGGCCTACATCAACAAACAAGAAAAACCTCATATAGACAATCTAACAGTGCACCTAAAAGAACTGGAAAATGAAGACTAAACAAAGCCCAAAATCAGTAGAAGGAAGGAGATAATAAAAATCAGAGCAGAAATAAAAGAAATGCAGACTAAAAAAAATAGAAAAAATCAGTGAAATGAAGAGCTGGTTCTTTGAAAAGATAATATTGACAAGCCTTTAGCTAGACTCAGCACAAAAAAAACAGTGAATGTTCAAATAAATAAAATCAGAAAGAGAAGAGGAGAAATTACAATGGACAACTGAGAATTACAAAAGATGATAGAAGAATACTACAAAAAGCTATACACCATCAAATTGGAAAATCAAGAAGAAATGGATAAATTCTTAGAATCATACAACCTTCCAAAACTGAATCAAGAATAAATAGAGAATTTGAATAGACCAATCACCAGTAAGGAGATGAAAACAGTAATGAAAAACCTCCCAAAAAATAGAAGTCCAGGACCAGACTGCTTCTCTGGTGAGTTCTACCAAACATTCAAAGAAGATTTAATACCGATCCTTCTCAAAATCTTCCAAAGAACTGGAGAGGAGGGGAAGCTTCCAAACTTGTTCTACAAAGCCAACATTACCCTGATACCAAAACCAGACAAGAACATCACAAAAAAAGAAAATTACAGGACAATATCACTGATGAACATTGATGCTAAAATGCTCAACAAGATATTGGACATTGAATACAACAATACATTTAAAAGATCATACACCATGATCAAGTGGCACACAGTCCAGGGATGCTGGGATGGTTCAACATCTGCAAACCAATCATTGTGATACAGCACATTAATAAAATGAATAAAAATCACATGTTCTTCTCAATACATTCAGAGAAAGCATTTGACCAGATACAGCATCCATTTATGATAAAAACCCTGAATAAAATGATATAGAAGGAAAGTACCTCAACATAATAAAGGCCATATATGACAAACCCACAGCTAATCTCATTCTCAATGGAGAAAAACTGAAAGCTATCCCTCTAAGAACAGGAACCAGACCAGAATGCCCAGTTTCACCACCTCTATTTAAAATAGTATTGGAAGTCTTAGCCAGAGCAATCAGGCAAGAAAAAGAAATAAAAGGCATCCAGATTGGAAAGGAAGAAGTGAAAATGTCACTATTTGTAGATGAGATGATTTTATATATACAAAACCCTAAGGAATCCAACAAAAAACTTCTAGAAATAATAAATGAATGCAGTGAAATTGCAGGATTCAAAATCAACATACAAAAATCAGTTGTGTTTCTATACACTAACAATGATGTAACAGAAAGAGCAATTAAGAATATAATCCCATTTACAATTGCAACAAAAAGAATAAAATACCTGTGAATAAATTTAACCAAAGAGGTGAAATATCTGTACACTGAAAAATATAAAACATTGTTGAACAAAATTGAAGAAGACACAAAGAAGTGGAAGATATTCCGTGCTCTCGGATTGGAATAATTAACATACTTAAAATGTCCTTACTTCCTAAAGCAATCTTTAGATTCACAGCAATCACTATCAAAGTTCCAAGAACATTTTTCACAGAAAAAAACAAAGAATCCTAAAACTTATATGGAACAACAAAAGACCCCCAACAGCCAAAGGAATCCCAAGAAAAAAAGAACAAAGCTGGAGGTACCACACTCTCTGATTTCAAAATATAATACAAAGCTATAGTTACCAAAACAGCATGGTACTGGCACAAAAACAGACACACAGAGCAATGGACCAGAATCTGGAGCCCTGAAATAAACCCTATAAATGTATAGAAACCTATACATTTTATAGAAAACTATAAAAACCTATAAATATATAGACAGCAAATTTGCAAAAAGGGAGCCAGGAACATAAAATGGGGAAAGCAAAGTCTCTTCAATAAATGGTGTTGGGAAAACTTGACAGCCACATGCAAAAGAATGAAAGTAGACCATTATCTTACACCATACACAAAAGTTAACTCAAAATGGACTAAAGACTTGAATGTAAGACCTGAAACCAGGAAGCTTCTAGAAGAAAACATAGGCAGTATGCACTTCAACATCAGTCCTAGCAGCCTATTTTCAAGTACCGTGTCTGCCTGAGCAAGGACAACAATAGAAAAATTAAGCAAATGAGACTACATCAAACAAAAAAGCTTCAGTGCAGCAAAGGAAAACACTAATAAAACAAAAAGACAACCTAACAATTGGGAGAAGCTATTTGAAAACCATATATGTGATAAGGGGTTAATATCCAAAATATACAAGAACTCATACATCTCAACAACAAAATACTAAGAACCCAGTTAAAAAATGGGCAAGGGATCTGAACAGATGTTTCTCCAAAGAGGATATACAGATGGCTAACGGGCACATGAAAAGATGTTCATCACTAACTGTCAGGGAAATGCAAATCAAAACTACAATGAAATATCACCTCACCCCCATCAGAATGGCTATAGTTAACAAGACAGGAAATAAGTGTTGGAGATGATGTGGAGAAAAGGGAACTCTCATGCACCACCGGTGGGAGTGCAAATTGGTACAGTCACTATGGAAAACCGTATGGAGATTCCTCAAAATGTTACGAATAAAGGTACCATACATTACATCTATTCCATTGCTGAGTGTTTATCCAAAGAACATGCTAGCATGAATGTGTAAAGATATATGCACCTTTATGTTCATTGCAGCATTCTTCACAATAGCCAAGACTTGGAAGCAACCTAGGTGCCCATCAAGGGATGAGTGGATAAAGAAGATGTGGTATGCATACACAATAGAATACTACTCAGCCATAAATATGATGAATTCTAGCCAATTTGACAACATTATGATCTCACTCATAAACAGAGGGTAAAAACAACAAACAATCCCATAGAGTCATAGATTGGTTTGCAGTTACCAGAGGAGAAGGGGACAGGAAGGATGGCAAAAGGGTGATTACACACATGTGTATGGTGATGGATTGTAATTAGTCTCTGCATGGTGAACATGATGTAATCTACACAGAAATTGAAATATAATGATGTACACCTGAAATTCGTATAATGTTATAAACCAATTACTACAATACAAATAAATAAATACTTAAATAAGTAAAAGAAAACTGAAACACAAAGAGAAATTGAAGAAAGCTTTTAAAAAAAGAACAGAGCGTGGGGCTGGCCCCGTGGCCGAGTGGTTAAGTTTGCGCGCTCCGCAGGCGGCCCAGTGTTTCGTTGGTTCGAATCCTGGGCGCGGATATGGCACTGCTCATCAAACCACGCTGAGGCAGCGTCCCACATGCCACATGACATGCCACAACGAAGAATATACAACTATGTAACGGCGGGGGGCTTTGGGGAGAAAAAGGAAAAAAATAAAATCTTTAAAAAAAAAAAGAACAGAACGTTTAAGAACTGTGGAGAAATATCAGAGGCATAACATAAATGTAATTAGAACACCAAGAGAAGAGGAAAGGTATAATAGAAGAAATATTCAAGGTATTAAGCCAAAACTTCCCAACATTTATGACAGAATCCAAACCACATATCCAAGTAGCTCAGAGAACATCAAATAGGACTTTTTAAAAGACATATTATATTCCAACTGAAAACCAAAGACAAAAGGAATTTCCAAAGGAGGCCAGAGAATCAAGTCACCTTATACTTTATGTGTAGAAGAACAAAAATAAGAATTACAGCCGATTTCTCATCAGAAACCATGCACCCAAAACCATGTAGCAAAATCTTTTGTGTTGAAAGCAAAACTGTTCATATTCAGCAAAATTCTTCTTCACAAATGAAGAGGAAATAAAGACTATTAGACCAGAAAATACCGAGTGAATTAATTGCCAGCAAACTTACACTGCAAGAAATTTTTCTGCTGACAGAAAGAAAAGAATACAGGTCATAAACTTGGATTTACATAAAGAAAAGCATGGCATCAGAGAAGCAATAATTTAAGGTAAAATAAGTTATTTTATTATTCTTAATTGAAATTAAGGTAACTATTTGTTAAACGCAATAATAGTAACGAGTTATTGTGGGACTATGACATTTGGATAAGTAGAATAAATAACAACAACATCTTAAGGGATTAGAGGAAGGAATTGGAAATACTCTGCAAAAAGGCATTTGCACTACATATGAAGTGGTATATTGTCACTTGAAGGTAGACTTAGAATATTTTAAATATGTGTATTGTAAACCCTAAAACAACCATTAATTTTTGAAAAAGAAATATAAATGATTAACTAAGAGAAGAGATAAAATGGAGTCATATAACATGCTCAATGTCAGAGAAGTCAGAAAAAGAGGTAAAAATAAACAAAGAACAAATGCAATGAATAGAAAATAGTTATAAATATGATAGATATTGATCCAACAATATAAATTATCACTTTAAAGATGATGGTCTAAATATACCAATTAAAAGACAGAGGTTGAGTGGATAAAAAAGAGGAGCAACTGTTTGTATCTACAAGATATTCACTTTAAATGTAAAGACACAGATAAGGTAAAAGTAGAGGTGGATAAAGATACACCGTGCTAAAACTAATTATAAGAAAGTGAGAGTAGCTATTTTATTTTTAGAAAAAGTAGATTTTAGAAAAAGGAAGATTATCAGAAGTAAAGAGGTGCATTTCATAATGATAAAGTGGTGACTTCTCCAAGAAAACAATTCTAAATGCATATGCAACTATAAATAGAATACATGAGGCCAAAACTAACAGAACTATGAGGAGAAAGAAAAATTTACTTTTATAATTGGAGACTTCAACACGCCAATGTCAGTAATTGATAGGTCAAGTAGACAGAAAATCAGTAAGGATATAGATGACCTGAGCAGAACTATAAATCAGCTTCATCAATTAGCAATTAGAGAACTTTTCATCCAAGAACAGCACAACATATTTTCTTCAATCTCACATGGAATATTCACAAAAATACACTACATTTTATAAACACACTTTATCAAATTTGAAAGAATATAAATCAAATAGAATATGTTCTCAGGCCACAATGTAATTAAAATATAAATCAATAACAGAAATGTAAATCTAAATTCTTGAAATTTTTTTTACATCAAATAACATATTTCTATATAACCCATGGGTCAAAGAAGAAATCGCAAGAGAAATTAAAAAGAAAAATGTTTTGGGGGCTGGCCCCATGGTCGAGTGGTTAAGTTCACACACTCCACTGCAGGTGGCCCAGTGTTTCATTGGTTGGAATCCTGGGTGCGGACATGGCACTGCTCATCAAACCACACTGAGGCAGCGTCCCACATGCCACAACTAGAAGGACCCACAACGGAGAATATACAACTATGTACCAGGGGGCTTTGGGGAGAAAAAGGAAAAAGATAAAAAATCTTAAAAAAAATGTTTTGAACTAAATGAAAACAAAAATATAATGCATCAAAATTTGTGGGATGCAGAGTAAGCAGTGCTTAGAGGGAAATTTACAGCATTAAAAGTATATATTTGATAAGAAAAAAGATCTAAAATCTATAACCTGAGCTTCCACTTTAGGAAATTACAGAACAAAAGAGCAAATGATGGGGCCGGCCTGGTGGCATAATGGTTAAGTTTGCCCACTCCACTTTGGCAGCCTGGGGCTTGTGGGTTCGGATCCTGAGTGCAGACTGACACATCAGTCATCAAGCCATGCTGTGGTGGCATCCCACAGACAAAATAGAGGAAGATCGGCACAAATGTTAACCCAGGGAAAATATTACTCAAGCAAAAAGAGGAATATTGGCAACAGATGGTAGCTCAGGGCCAAATTTCCTCACCAAAGAAAAAGAAAAACAAAAGCAAATTACACATAACACAAATAGAAAGGAAATAATAAAAATTAGAGCAGAAATAAATGAAATTGAAAGCTAGAAAACAGTAAAGAAAATCAATGAAATGAAATTATCAGTGTTCTTTGAAAATACAAGTAAAATTGATAAACCTATAGACAGACTAACCAACAAAGAAGAGAGATGACACTATTGTCAATATTAGAATCAAAAGAGAAGGCATAACTACTGATTACATGAATATTAAATAGCTAATAACGGGAGACTAGAAACAACTCTATGCCCAAAATTTGATATTATGAACCAAGTCTTTGGAAGACTCAAACTAACAAAACTCACACAAAGAAAAACACATAGGCCATATAGTCCTGTATATATTCAAGCAATTGAGTCAATAATTTAAAACTTTCCAAAATGGTTTATCAGTGACGTATTCTACTGATCATTATGAAATAAATATCACCAATTCCACAAGCTCTTTCAGAAAAATAAAAGAATAGAGAACACATGAATATCAGGTAAAGATATTAGAGAAAAAATCTCCATAAGCCGATATCTCAAATTAACATTTATCTCAAAAAAATATTAGCAAATTCCAACAAACAATATACAAAAAGTATTATACAACAAGACCAAGTGAGGTTTATTTCAGATATGCAAGTCTGGTTCAACATTCAAAATTCAATCAATATAATTTACCATATCTAGAGGCTAAAAATGATAAATCATATGATCATATCAATCGATGCAGAAAAAGAATTTGACAAAATCTAATATTCATTTTATAAACACTCAGAAAACTAGGAACAGAGAAGAACTTTTACAACTTGATAAAGAACATCCACAAAATATCTGCAGCTGGTATCATACACAATGGTCAGTGGCTAGACGCTTTTCTTCTAAAAGACAGCTTAACCATTAGTGTTCAAACCCAATTTCTCCCTTCCTTGCCTCAGATTTAAGCAACCACTTATTTACTATTTGTTTCTATAAATTTGACTCTTCTGGAGACTTCACATAATAGAGCTGCACAGTAAGCAGTGTTTTGTGGCCAGCTTCTTTCACTCAGCATGATGTTTTCAAGGTCAACCATGTTGTACCATGTATCAGTACTTCATTTATATAATGGCTTCATAACATTCCAATGTATTGATACACTGTATATTATATCTCCATTAATCAATTTATGGACATTTGCTTGTTTCCACTTTAGGGTTATTATGAATAAAATGCTATGAGCATCAACAAACAACTTCTTGAGGATGTATGTTCTCATTTCTGGTGAGTTTATACCTGAGAGTGGATTTGCTAGCTCATATGGTAAAAATGTATTTAACATTTTGAGAAACTTCACCATTTTACATTCCCAGCAGCAATTTACGCAGGTCCCGATTTCACCCTTGCCCAGAATTTTCCTTGTCTACCTTTTTTATTTTAAAACCATCCTAGTGGGTGTGAAAGTGTATCTTTTTGTGGCTTTCATTTACATTTTCCAAATTACTACTTATACTGAGAGACTTTTCATGTAAATATTAGCTGTTTGTAAATCTTCTTTGGAGAAATGTCTATTCAAATCCTTGGCCCATATTTTAAACGGGATTACTTGTAAAGTTCCAAGAGCTGTTTATTTATTATGGATATATATCTCTTATTAAATATATGATTTGCAAATATCTTCTTCCATTATGTGAGCTATTTTGTCACTTTTGTGATGGCATTGCAGAATAAAAGCTTTTAACTTTTATATAATTCAATTTATTTTGTCGTTTGTAACGAGCTTTTTGGTGTCATATCTAAGAAACCATTGCCTAACCCAAGGTCAAGGAAGACATACTCCCATATTTTCTTCTAAGAATTTTGTATTTTTAGCTCTTGCATGTGCAGCTTTGATGCATTTTGAGCTAATCTTTGTATATAATGTCAGAAAGAAATCTATCTTAAATTTTACTTGCATGTGGATATCCAGTTATCCCAGCATCATTTTCTGAAAAGATTATTCCTTCTTCATGAAGATCTTGGCACCTTTGTCAAAAATTCGTTGACCATAAACATGTAGGTTTATTTTTGGACTTTCAGTTCTATTCCATTGATTTAATAAATCCATCCTTATGCAAGCATGACAGTGTTTTGATTATTGTAACTTTGTAGTCAGTTTTGAAAGCAGGAGTTTGAAACCTCCAACTTTCTACTTGTTTTACAAGGATGTTTTCCCTAATCTGGGTCCCTTGTATTTTCATATGAATTTTTGAATCATCTTGTTATTTTACCAGTGAATCTAGCTGCAATTCTAATAGGAATTGCTTTGAATTTGTGGAACAATTTGGGAAGTATTGCCATTTTAAGAATATTGTCTTCTAATTGATAAAAATGAGATGTATTTCCGTATAATTAGATCTAATTTATTTCAACAATATTTTATATTTTTACTGTAAAATTCTAGCCCTTCCTTTGCTAACTTTATTTTTAAGAATTTTATTCTTTATGATTTTATAATAAATTTTCTTAATTTCTTTTTGAATTGTTCATTGCTAGTGCATAAAATTACAATTGATTTCTGTATATTGAGTTTGTATTGTACAACCTTACTGAATTCATTGGCTAATTTTAACATTGTTTGTATATTCCTTAGATATTTTTACGTACAAGATAGTGTCATATATATGGGGATAATTGTACTTCTTTTCCTCTCTGGTATCTCTTCTTTCATTTTCTTGCCTAATTACCCTGACTGTTACATCCAGTACAGTGTTATATAGAAATTGTAAAAGTGGACATCTTGACTTATTCCTGACCTTTGGGTAAATATAATTGGTCTTTAATCATTAAGTATAGTATAGCATTTTGTTGCTGTTTAGGCACTTTATAAGATTGAGGAAATTTTCTTCTATTTCTAGTTTGTTGAATGTTTTTATCATGAAGGTTGTTCGGCCTTGTCAAATATTTTTTGTGTCTATTGAGATAATCATGTAATTATTTTCCTTTGTCCTTTATGTTATTAATATGATGTATTAGGATTTTCAAAGGAAACATATTCAATAGGACATCTATATCTATCTATATATGTCTCTATTTCTATCTCTATTTCTATCTAGATCTATCTATCTATCAAGAGATATTTATTTTAAGAAATTGGCTCACATGATTCTAGAGGCTGCAAAATCCATAATCCACAGAGTTGGCCTTCAGACTAGAGACCAAGAGAGAAATTTCAGTTCCAGTCTAAGAGTAGTCTTCTGGTAGAATTCCCTCTTCTTTCTGGTGAGCTCAATCTTTTTTCTCTTAAAGCTTTCAACTAATTGGATGAGGCCTACCTACCCACATTATGGAGGATGGTTTGATTTACTCAAAGTCTAATGATTTACACTTTAATCTCAAATAAAAAATACCTTCACAGAAACAGTTAGAATAATGCTTGACCAAATATCTAGATACCATGGCGCAGCCAAGTTGATACATAAAATTAACCGTTTCTGGGTAGCTGTTACTATTATTTTGGTTCACTTGTGTGTGACAAGTTATTTTTCTCTTGGTGCTTTTGAGAGGGTGTCTTCGTCTTTTGTTTTCAATAATTTTACCATGTTGTTTCTGGATGTAGATCCCTTTGTGTTTATCCTAACTGGAACGTGTTAAGATTCTTGGCTAAATTAATTTTTCAAATCAAATTTTGGAATTTTTTGGTCATTTCTTTTTAAATATTTTTTTCTAATATGTAATACACTTACACTTATATCGGTGCAGTTAATGGGGATGCAACATTTCTCTGAGACTCTGTTTAATTCTCTTCATTATTTTTCCTTTCTGTTCTTCAGATTGCACAATCACTATTAATTAAATCTATTAATCTGTCTCTAGTGTTCTTGATTCTCTCTTTTGCCAGACAAAATCTAATGTTGAGCCCCTTGTAAGTTTTTCATTTGATTATGGTAATTCTCAACTCAACAATTTCCATTTGGTTCATCTTAATAATTTGTCCCTTTATTTGATATTTTTATTTGATGAGACATTGTCTTTATAAATTCAATTTATTGTGTAAGGGCATTTTTTTTACTTATCTGGACATATTGATCACAGCTGCTTTTAAGTCTTTGTACAACAAGTTCATCATCTATGCCCTTTCAAGTGTATTTTCTATTACCTTCTTTTTTGTGTGAATTGGTCACACTTTTATGTTTCTGTGTATGTCCCAGTATTCTCGTTTAAATTTTAAGTAATATATTGTAGCAATTCTGGATACCCATTCCTCCTTCCCCAGGATTTTTGTTGTTGTTTGCTTTGTCATTTATTTGTTTTGTGACTCAAATGAAGTAATGATTTTTCTCCCACAGGTGCCTAATCATGTTCTGGCTTAGATGTCTTTTTCCTTGTTTTTATCTGTTAGCCTTGCCTCCTAGCTAGAGGTTGCCCCTCGGTTGTCATAAGTAACTTATTGGTGAAAGTTGTGCTTCAGCCTTATTGGCCAGTGAGATTTTTATCCTTTACCATTGGATATACCTGTGGCTTGAAGGTCAATATTGCAGTTCAGGAAATTAATATATTTTTGCTCCACATTCAGCCGGGCACTAGTAGCTTGCATGTTCTTACTCTGAGAGAGTGAAGCTTTGGACATGTGCACAGTCTTCCTGAATTCCAGAAATTACTGTGATATATTTAAGGCTGGATGCTAGGTGTTACACCTGGGTCAGAGTACTTTATTGTTCAGAGGTTGTGTTTAAGTCCTTTTTGCCAGTGAGGTTTTAGTCCTATGTTAATGGATTATGCAAGGCTTGAGGAATGCTTTCAACCCTGCCCCACATCTTGTTCCAATTGGTTCTGACCGCGTGCAATCTAGGACATATGTATAGCCTTCCCAACACCCAGAATTGACTGTGCTTCCAGGAGCATTCTTCTTGGATGTCTTTTCCATCTGATTATTTCTATTAAACTTTTAGATGCTCTGCCATTTCATTTGTATTATACATACCAACCTGCTTTTAATTCTTCTTGAACAAGGTCTCCTTTAATATTCATAACACTCTTAGGCATGTTCTCTGCTTAATTCCAAATAATATCATTATTTATAAAGATAATACCATATCTTTCAGGCATATATGCAGAGCTCTCCATCCTTATGACCACCCTTTCCCCATGGCAAAACATCTAGACCACTGCATAGTAGCTGGGAGTAGCAATCTGCTTTTTCCAGAGTGACAACCAGACTCTATGAGTGGATACTTGGAGGGCATGTCAGTACATGATCATCTTGACTTGCTCTTCTATGGGGAACCTTCCCTCTATGAATGACCTGGGACATGAGCAACAGTAATCTCAGCTTGCAGCACCAAGTGTGGATCATCCACCCTACGAATTGTTGAAGTTAGGGAGATTCAGCCTTCTCTGTGTGATTGCCTGGAATAGAGCTTTTGCAATACAGGGCTGGGGGAAGATGAAAAATGCCGTCAGTCTGCTTCTTCTAGGATAAAACTACAGCCCAGACAGGGATCTGGAGGGAAAAGAGGGCCATTCTCATTGGCTGCATAAACCTGGGTGCAGCTTCTATAACACATAGCTGGTAGGGGAGGAGCTCAAATACGATAGTCTCTTGCTATTCTTACCAAGGTTGAATAAATATTCTTGAAATAATATTTCTCTTTTTGCTGTATGTCTTTAGGACAATTTCCTGAGATTTTAAAACGTTTTTTATAATTTTACCAGTTAAATTGTTATTTTGCTGAGAAGAGAGTCTGCTGAAGCTCTTACTCCATCATTAAAGAAGTATCACTTCCAGTTTGTCATTTTCTTATGAAGCTAGTCTTACCATACCATCCAGCAGTCGTGGTGTTAGGTATTTATCCAACTGATTTGAAAACTTATGTCCATTCAAAACTTACACAAGAATGTTTAGAGCAGCGTTATGATTGCCAAAAACTGGCAGCAAACAAGACATCCTTCAATAGATGGACAAACAAAGAAACTGTAGAACATCTGTACAATGGAATATAATTTTGCATTAAAAAGAATGAATTATCAGTCCATGCAACAAAATGTATTAGTCTTTAAAGAATATGGTTAAATGAAGGAAGCCAGACTGAAAGGCTACATATTGTGTGATTCCATTCATACAACAGTCTGAAAATGCCAAAACTATAGAGACAGAAACTAGTTTAATGATTGCCGGCAGCTTTGGAAAGGGAATGATTCAAAAGGTGAAGTACAGAGGATTTTTTTTAGGGAAGTGAAACTATTCTGTATGATACTGTAGTGGTGACTACATGACAGTACGCATCTGTCAGAACCTGTAGAAAATTTCAGCAAAAAGAATGAATCAATATATTAAAATTTAAAACAAAACAAAGAGGTTGGAAAATCATAGAATTGAATGTAGATTGCAACAAAAAATATCTAACTGTATTATAAATGTATGAAATACCCTGATTGAAGGAAATAAGGGAAAATGGTGTTGATCTAAATAACTATGTAATGTTAAAATAAACTGTGTGTAAACACTGGACTTTAGTTTATAAAGTCATTTCTCTTGAGGGTATGGGTTAAAAATTGTTAAAACATTGTACATATGTACTATAATTGAACAATTAAGTAAATACATGGTGTATGATGAATGGTAGAAGCCAGATCTTTAACTGTTGGACTGGGAACTTCAGACAAGCGAGGACAGAGGCTAGAATTGTCCATGTGGTAATGGATTACAGTAGTAGATGTCAGTATGGACTCATGTTTAGTATAATATAGATACAGATTGATATGCATATAAATATTTATAGATATATTATATACATGGGTTAGTATACACATTTGTATTTCCTTGCTCTGTCAGCTGAAAGCCTAGAAGCAACAACACCCCAGCAGCAACATGTACACTTAGCAACTAGATCTTATTTTCTAATACCATTCTCTAATTAAAGGAACAAAGGCTTCTTGTACAAATGGCTGATTCAGAATCTGGGACTAGGGCAGGAAATACAGAATATGAACGTGGAGGACTTTATAGTGTAAGAAAATAAGAAAGTGTTTTATATATATATAAAAATTATATATATGTGTATATATGTGTCTGTATCTGCATTTATTTTTATATATAATTATATATCCTTATTTATATATAGTTATATACATATCTTTATATATAAATATATATTTAAATATAAAAATATATTTATACATAATATATATTTATGTATATTTTATATCTATATATCTGAATTAATGATTATGAGGATATGTTAAAGGTACACAGGAGCCACCTGAAAGAGTTCCCAACGGCCAAACCTGGAACAATTTGAGCAGCAAAAAAATAAAATACAATTGGACTATAAGCCAAAGTATAAAATAAATATTCATGAGTCCATACTGATATAAAATAAATGATCGATTAAATAAGGAAATTGCAGAGAATAAACAAAGCTCCAGTGAATAAAAATTCCAAATATATACTCCACTCTCAGTGAGGTGGAGCATACCCCCCACGCCTTAAGTGTACATTTTGCATAGTGTCCATTCCACAAAGTACAACATGGAAAGAGGGAAAACTGGATAACTTTACACTGGAGAATCCTGGCACACATTAGCTCCCCCAGGTGATCAATGTGAACATCAACAGTGATAAGTTCTATTGATAGCACGTACCCTTGATATGATGAGATGTTGATGGCACTTTACTTCTATGGTCTTTTTTCCCCCAAATTTTTATAATAATCTTCCAAACCATTGATAAACCTCAAGACTTTTTTTCTGTTTCTAAGCCAAAGATAAGTTAATTTTCACATTCTCCTGTACTTCCTTTTAAGGTTTTTTACTGCTTTCCTGTGACCCTATACATATAAGTTCTCCCAGTCTCCCTAAAGCAAAGCATGAAATGTATCTACCTAATTAGCTAGATCAGTCTTGAGTGAACTGGCATAAATAAGTCAAATTTTAATATATTTTGGTCCTGTTTCTGAATCCTAACCACATGTGTCCTTTTTAAGTCACCTCTCCTATTTGGTCAGCCAATTTTTCATTTAAAACTCTAAAGTTTGGAATTTTTTTTTCCTACTTAGGTTTTTCCATAGACTCCCCAGCCACAGAGTATCTCATCCGTCTTGACATATACCATTTCAAACATTAACAACCCCATTACTCTCACCCCCATGTTTTAAAAATTGATTTTTGTTATCAATTTTATCATTTAATAAAGAGAGGTGAGGAGTCTTGCTAAAAGTCTGGTCTTGCTAAAGCCTGGGTTGCCCAAAAGAGAGACAAAGTTTGGGCTAATAAGTATTAGTTGTTTTTTTGTTCTTTTTTTCCATTGAGCTCAACTCAGGAGATGTGGATGGCACTTTACCTCTATGATTTCTCTCCCCAAAACCCATTATCCCAGTAAAAACAGCAGATAAACTCTAATTAAGGGACATTCTGCAAAATACCTGACCAGTAAACTTCAAAACTATTAAGGTCATGAAAAACAGGGAAAGTCTGAGACACTGTTACAGCCAGGAAGAACCTAAAGAGACATAATGATTAAATGTAACGTGGTATCTTGGTAAACAATAAAAGGGTATTAGTTAAAAATGAAGGAAATCTGAATAAAGTACAGTCTTTAGGTAATGATAGTATATCAATATTGGTTCATTAATTGTAACAAATATACCATAATAACGTAAGATGTTAACAATAGGGGAAACTACTGTCTTTGCAACTTTTCTGGGAGCCCAGAAAAATTCTAAAATAAAAAAAGTTTATTTTAAAAATAAACACAGGAGGGAATGCTGAGAATGTTGAGGAGATAGAGGAGGTAGCTACAGATTATATGGATGAGAAAGTAGAGTAGAATGGGCTTAAAATTGGAAATTGATGTAGCCCCTGGCCCAATGTTTATATTTGATGTTCTCAGGAATAGAAATTATAATGACGAGGTGCAGAGGACCAAAATATAATCAAATTCAGACCAGTATTATTCTCAGTCAGGTTGAAATGGAAGATACCCTGGCCCCAAATGAAACGTCCATTTGAGCAAGGATGATAAGAAACTCATATTACTCCTTTTCTCAACCCCCTGCCCTCTAAAAATGGCAATTTGGAAGCTAATAAAACTCTGTGCCCACAGTGACCAGTAAATTCTTGCTTTTCAGGAACTGAAAAAAAATACGTATATGAAGAAACAGAATTTCCACAGTCAGTTTACTCTCTAATGCTTTGATTTCAAAATATAGTCGTAGCAGTTCAACAAGTCAACAACATTTTTACTTGGCTTTATTTAGTAAGAAATTGAAAGTCATATTCTTTCAGCTAAACCTTATTAAGAGAAATTCAGTTATTTTACACAAGTTGCTTTTAACAGGTTATAAATGGCTCTGATTTTCTGAGCCCCTAGCTGAAAGGTCTTCTATTTGTCCACTAGAATTTTACCAGACTTGTCAAAAACGAGTGTGTGAGAGTCCCAGATTGATTGGTTCCAGATGGTACACTGATGTGAAAGTTCCCCTCTTTATTCATTTCCATCTTCCCTTCTTATGTTCTCTCTTCTTTTCTCCTTGATTTTTTCTGTCTTCTTCCTCTCCCTCTTTTCCTTATTTATGTTGAAGCAGACAGATACAATTTAGTTCTTTCATGACATGAGAGTTTTACATTTCACTGGATGAAAACTAAGAGAGAGAAGATCGTCAAATATAGGAAAAATCATGTAGGCTAAGAGCTTACTAGGAGCAAGGGAACTAATATTTGCTTTGCTCCTAACACTACACCAGAGACTGTTCTAGGTGCTTTACCCACATTATTTCAAGTAATTTTCATAACTCTGGGGTAAATGGTGTTAGTTGACATTTCCATTATACAAGTGAGGAAACTAAGTTTCAGAAGGCTTATATAACTTGCCCAAGGTCCCAAAGTTTTCATAACATTGGAATTACGATTCACACTAAGGCCATTTGCACAAAAATATATATTTTTATTTTGAATTTCAATATATTTATGCTGTGACATGTGCTATAGCTGAACAAAGCAGGCTAGTACCAGGTCAAGAAAAGCAGAGTGGTAGCATTCTGAGAATAGAAGATAGCATAATATGGTGGTTAACACATTTGGCTGTGACAGCAGAGAAATGTAGATTCAAAACAGATCTGCCGTTTAATAGTGCATGCCTTCAAGGAGTCCATTTATCCTCCCTAAGCTTTGCTTTTTCATTTTACAAAATGTAGGCAATGATATCCACTCCAAAGGGCTATGAAGATTAAATGAGGCAATGCATTTAAGGTACCTGGTACAAGGCCTGGCATATGGTAAGTATTCAAGTGGTTGCCGTTGTTGTTACTATACTTTATATTCAAGGAAAGGGGGCATCCTGAAGGATCTATCTCATCATCAATAAAACATGGGCAGATGACTAAGTAATTTTCACAATTACAAGGGAAGAGAAATTATGTAATATTTATACTATATATTTCATTAATAAAAATACATCAAACAATAAATAACATTTTAAAATATCATTAAAGAAATTAAATATAGCCATGAATCCATAACCACCTGGTTTCTTACTTTGTAATCCACCACCATTTATATATTCATATTTCAGACTCAAAAAAATCCTTTGAGAGTGATTTTAGGAAGTAGCAATACTTGTAAACATTGGATATTTAGATTTGGGGAATTTTGAGTAAGCTAATGTGACAAGCTTCAAGAACACTACAGCAGCCTGCCTTGTGGTGTAGTGGTTAAGTTCAGCGTGCTCTGCTTCGGCGGCCCAGGTTCACGGGTTTGGATCCTAGGCGTGGACCTATACCACTAGACAAGTCATGCTGTGGTGGCAACACACATACAAAATAGAGGAAGATTAGTACAGACGTTAGCTCAGAACCAACCCTCCTCACCAAAAGAAAAAAAAATACTGCAACACTAGTTATCTATTTTCTACTTATTACTAAAAATACTTCTTCCTACTCATTTAGGCTAATATATTTTATTTTACTTAGTCAAATGGTCAAGAGAAACTAAGTATGGTTTATTTTGATGTTTAATAGTTTTAGTCACTTCTCAATGTATTAATTTAATCCATTTTATTGGAAGCTATATTTAAAGTAATTAATAGGTCATTAATATAGGCCAGTGTTCTTGAGGAATAAAGAAAAATAAAATAATCTTTCTTGCATTAATCATGTTTCGTAAACAGAAAAAATATACAGAGCAAGAAAATATAATCAAATCAAAATGTTTACTACATGACATAATTTTTCTCAATATCTTCTATGTTTACATATAAACATGTATTAGTTAACATATACTTACCAGTGTTGAATATTGACTGAAATAATATTTTTTAATATTTTTCTCCATTATTTTTCTAAAACTTTTTATATTTTCCTACAGGGAGGCCTTGTACATTTAAAAAGTATTCTGTTCAAATGTTTTTCTGGAGACTATCTGTATTTTGCTTTACTTTAAAGTCAATATATGACATGTCACATTAGAACTGTTTGTAAATCAAGCCATCTACTTATTAAAGAGTATACAAATATTAAAGAGTCTCCACTTTGTGAAAATATCTTGTTTAACAAAACTCTGCATGTATAAGTTTTCACAAAGATCAAAATAAAAGAAAAATTGTGTTTCAAAAATTATCATTGTAACACCTAAGTAAACTTATACTATCTTAAAAACCACTTTGAAAACAAGAAGTAGACTTACTTCAAAAATATTAACATACATTTTGCTAATTAATGTACGCTTGATTTCTAAAACATAGCATCCACTGTGATAATGGTGGAATAGAAAATATCATACACTACTAACTGAAGTGAAAATTGGTACAACTTTTAAAGGAAGCAATTTGGTAATATGTAGTGAGGGCTTTTAAAATGACTCAGGAATTCAATTTGTAGGACTTATCCTAAGGAAATTATTAGAGCTATGCGCAATTATTTATATAAAATGGTAATCATTACAATATCGTTTTAAATTTTCTTTTAAAGATTGGCACAACCTAACATCTGTTGCCAATCTTCTTTTTTTCCTTCTTCTTTTTCTCCCCAAAGCCCCCCAGGACATATTTGTATATTCTAGTTGTAGGTCATTCTGGCTTTGCTATGTGGGACGCTGCCTCAGCATGCCGTGATGAGTAGTACTAGGTCTGCACCCAGGATCTGAACCTGCAAAACCATGGGCTGCCAAATCGGAGCGGGCGAACTTAACCACTGGGCCACAGGGCCAGCACTACATCATTTGTAATTATAAAACTTGTGGAACCAATATAAAGGTATCAAATTAGGAGATTTTTAAAATAAATTATGGTACAATCAGGATAGAACATCATGTAGTCATTATATATCACATTTTATAATATTTTATAATATTAGAAATTCTCATGATAAAACATTAATGAAAGATCAAGATCAAGCCGTACATATCTAAATGATCCCAGTTCATACATACTAGGGATTAGGACTTCAACATATCTTTTTCTGTGTGTGGCGTGGAATATAATTCAACCCATAACAGTGTCATACTGAAAACTTGAGAATTTTAGAAATAGAGATATCAGGGATTAAATTTTGGCTCCATTTTGGGCCCTGCGTAAGTCATTTATTTTCTCTGAGCCTCATTTCCTTATGTGCTAAGTGGAGATAAGAATATTTACCCCATCATATTTTGTGAAAATCAATGCTAGTGAGTGTAAAAAGCATGGCACATAGTGGGGGGTTCAAAAATTATATTGTTATTAGTATTATTGCAAGATTCTTTTGTCAGATAAGTGGTAGGCCAGGTTATATTTAGTAAATTTAGTGCCAACCAGTCTTAAATGACACATATAATTCCTGAATCATTTTATTTCTTGCATCTAATGCTTGGTGACATGATTTCCTTTCTGATGCCTCTACATTATTACATTGTAAAATGTACCTTATCACATAACAGATGAAAATAGTGCCACTTATGTTTTGATATCACAGACTCACTAATTTGAAAAAATTCAGGAACTCCAAAGAGTATCCTCAGATCATATAATGGCTGCTTTGATAAAAAATGTAAACAAATCTGTGATTTAGCAGGAATAAATGTATATCTTTGTTTTCAGACAGCTTCTTTGGCTAAACTTTTGACAAGTATCAAGAGTATAAATGCCTTCTTCTTTCTAATATCATGTATAGCTTATGCACAAAATTGACTCAAAATTTGCTTGGTCTAAAAAAGAACATATGACTAATTTAAGTTTGTTGCTGACAAGGGCCATTACCATGAAGTGTGTGTGGTGAGGGGAAGGAGCTGCCATTGAAAACGTGGAGGAAATGCAGATCTGAAAAACTGTACTTGATAGCAAACCACACGCAACCTCTGCCTGGAGCATAAAGGCTGCTGTGAGCTCTTCAAAAGCTCAACTTGCTACAATTTTCAGAGACTCACAGTGCAGATGTGTCAGGCAGAATTTGGCCTACAGTGTTTGGATTAGCAGTAAATCTACTAATCCAACCTAATATCCAAAGGTCTATTGCTAGATCTAGGGGGTCAGAAATTTGCACCACTCTTTCATCATTCTGGGCCCCAGATGGCCTTAAATGGGCATAAAGCATAATGAGATCTAGGAAAACATTATTATATTTTTAAGTCAAAATTCACAGCCCAATCTCCTTTTTTTTTCAGACTGGAAGGGATGATTTCCTTGAAATGCTAATATTCACTGTTGATTGACTCTGCAGACTGCTTTCAAAGTTCACAGATTTATTTTAGATATAAATAGTATTATTGATAGCCTAAAGTCTACAACAAAGCTACCCATTCATATGGCAATTCACCTCAGCTATAAGTAAAGATAATATCTACTTTTCCCTGAGTTTATATTTATAGCTTTTTAAAAAATAATTCTAGCAACTGAAAGACAGAATATGAACTATATCATAATTGCCACTGAGTGTTGTCAATGCATCCTTAAACTACCAGTTTTCTAAATGGCTCTTTTGAAACCAGAAAATTGTAAGAAAGCAAAATAGAACAAAATTTGAAATGTGTGCTTATTTAATACCCCTTCCACCATCTCTAGCTGAGAATACAGGTGGCCAAGCACAAGAGTTCCTGCCAATTTCTAAAGTTACACTTTTATCCACTAAACAAGCATCCTGATCCGGGTTACCAAACAGGGTACTCAACAGGAGCCCCTGAGTGTGCATATTAAATGTCACTTATGACTCTGCCGGGGCCATCTACTTTAAGGAATGCTTGATCTCAGTCTGTTTCACCCTTTTCCTGTACTCCCTGGCTTTGGGTAATGAACTCTCCCCAGAGACATTTCTCAGAAAGGATCTTCATGTAGCACAGTTGATGCACATGCTTCTATTTTAAAAACCACATGTTCAGCACATTCTGCTTTTGTGAAATGGAATATGGTTTAAGTTTGTTTCAATCAAAAAGAGAGTTTGGCTGGAAGGACTTATGTCAAAGTGCAAAAGGTTTTATACACAATGAAGTGTTTTTTCCCTTCTTCTTCTTCCTCTTATAACTGAAGAGGAAAAAATAATAAAACTTACTCTGTGCCACAGCAACAGTTGCTTTTTTATGTATGAATGAATTTACAAGGCAGCTTATTATGAAAACACCATCCTTTTATTTATTTTGGATTCAGCTGATTTATTGTAAGAGTCACATCAAGAAAAGCAGCTCTTGCCTCTACTATGAAACTTAATATGTATTCACAGTAAATAGTCTCAGTGTCTGAATTTAATAGATCATATTAAAGGCCAATTCTTGGAGTAACTGTGCTATTCTAGCAGCATGGAACCCATGGAGTTCTACTTTAAAAAATACCTCCCTAAATCAGTATTTATAGTCAATGAAATGTGCATATATAGAAAAACTCTGACTAGACAAAGAATGATAAAATTAAGATTTAATATTTTATTTCTCAATCCTATTATTAAATCATAGGCAATAACAACATTAAAAAATCCTTGTCTCTGACATTGTTTTGTAACATCTGTGTTACTCAATGTTTGCTTAAAGGTAAAAGTTTTCGATGTTGACTTCTTAAGGACAGGAGATAATTATGACCCTTTAGATTTAATAATTACAATAATTCCTATTCATAAGTGTACTTGTTGAATTTTTGGTCTTATTTTTACAAGTTTTAACTACTCATATTTAAAACTACACCAAAGAAGTTTGTCTCCATAACCTGTCTTAAATGAAATCAACAAGATTTATTGAGTATTCACTCTATTCAAGGCATAATAGTGGAATCTGTGAGGGATACAAAATAACCAGACATCATCTTCATTCTCATATAGTTTACAATCTAGTTAAGAAGACTGGACAAGACAAACACATATAAGAAGTTAATAATAAATAGAAAATGACAGCTTATAAGATATCCTTGTGTGAGAATCCAAGTGTTATGAGCTCTAGTAGAAGTATTGCTGTTTACTAGTTATTAATTTATGGAAAGTTCATTGAGTACATTTTCATCTTCCAGACACTGTGCCAACAACTGACTTTGGGAAAAATTAACCCTTGCTCTGCCACCTTCACATGCCTCTTGTGAAGAAACAATGAGATGATATGTTTAGTTAGACACATACATTTAAATGTAATGAATGGGTACCAAAGCAGTGAAGGAGCAGATTTAGGCCAGATTTATATTTTGCTGTCTACAACTGATTTATAAGTGAAAGTCAAAGCTCATCAACCTTTTGGAAGTTATTACCACAATCCACATATTATTATATTTTGTTGCTGTGTTTTGGAGGTATTGTTTTTCCATTGCTGTTTTAGTAGGTCTGGGCTGCTATAACACACACAGCCTGGGTGGCTTAAACAAGAAACATTTATTCATCACAGTTCTGGGGGATGGGAAGTCCTAGATCAAAGTGCCAGCAGATCTGGTATTTGGTGAGGGCCTGCTTCCTGGCTTGTAGACAGCTGGCTTCTTCCTGTATCCTCAAATGGCCCAGAACACAAGAGAGAGAGAGAGAGAGAGAGAGAGAGAGAGAGAGAAAGCTCCCTAGAGTCTTTTCTGATAAGGGTACTAATCTCACCATGATGACTCCACCCTCCTGACCCAATTACCTCCCAAAGGCCCCATTGTCCAAATATTATCACATTGAAGATTAGAGTTTCAACATTTGATTTTGAGGGAGACACAATCATGCAGTCCTTAACAACTGCTTAATTAACTCGTTGGAATGAAGGAGCTGAATTCAATGGTTATTTTGGATTCATGTGAACTCAGTTGTGGTAAACCAAAAAATCAAGTGAGAGCTGAATGACTGTGATTATTATTACCCTTTGGGGGAAGCAGAGTCTGAAGAATAACTCACTGAGAGTTACAGTATAAAACACTAGATAACTTCAATAGATATAAAGATATAAGTACTTTAAAGAGAAAAAAATGATCATTCTAGTTAAGTGTTTCTTCTGAAATCACCTACCAAGTTATATCAAGACACTAGAAAGTATCTTGTTTGAGATAAGACTTGAAACTCTAACAAGGGTCAGTTAAAGCACTAGGGGCATGCAGTCAGTGGTTGGAATTGATCAGACAGCTACCAGGGATGCTCCTTCCAGGACATGTTAAGCATCTCTAGTATAGTCATGTGGCTGCAATTGATAACCGTCTTTGTATGGGAAGGAGGCTGAGTCATTCCTAAGATATGTGGTTGTCTTAGCTCAGGCTCATATAATAAATTATCATAGAGTGGGTGGCTTAAACCACAAACATTTATTTCTCACAGTTCTGGAGGCTAGAAAGTCCAAAGTCAAGGTGTTGGCAGATTTCGTTTTGGTAAGAGCCCTCTTCCTGCCTTGTAGATGGCTGTCTTCTCATTATATCCTCTAGTGGCAGAGAGAGAAAAGGCTAGCTCTTTTTCTCTTCTTATGGAAAATAATCTCATCATGTGGGCTTCACTCTCACGACCTACTTACCACCTAATTGCCTCAGCCCCAAATATCATCATATTGGGGATTCAACATATGAATTTTGGGGGACACAAGCATTCAGTCCATAGCAATGAGTGATATCCTGCAATACGCCGCTGATTGCCAGGATTGATTGAACCAGTCTACTTGTTGAGGTGGGTGTCCCTTTCCTCCTGGTTATATCACCAATGTATCTTGACAACTTTAGATTGCTTTTTTGTAAAGTAAAATATAGTATGACACTTCCAGACCTCCTGCCCTTGGGATCCTCTCTCTCCTCCCTCTGTATGGAAGAGTTTGTGGGAATCATTGCTATTCTTATAGCAGGAGTTAAAATTGTGTTATTTTTATCTGTAGTAGTTCCCAAACAAATAAGTACAACAGACAAATTATTCCCACAAAGACCAGAAGTAGCTCATGTTGACAAAGGGAATGAAATTCAGATTCAATCTTTATAACTTAAGATCACACTGGGATCCCAAAGCACTGTCTGGCACCTTTTTCTATGTTCTTGGAAGTACTACATATTCTGCTTATCAAAATGACATCATGTAATATAGAAAAAAAACTTACTAAGAATGTTACACAGATCATCAGAAATCTTCCATAAACATGAACAGGAAACAGACTCTGAACTCTTCATAAAAGTACTGAGAGTACACTATCTAGGTGCATCAAATCTGTTGTTTTCCTAAACCATCAAGCCCTGCTGTCATATGATAAGGTTTGGGGTGTGGAGAGTTTGAGTATTAAACATAAAAAGGTCATTTATCGGTAAGTTTCACTATGTTTAGAACAATTGTTCTTTTAAAAATTTTGGGGAGAGAGAGGATGGAGATGTCACTTACCTCTTTAAGATTCTTGTAAAATCCATGGACTTTTCTTCAGAAAAATGTACACATCCGCAAAATTTAGGATACTATTGATGAAGTTCATGGAATCATTGAAGTATCTCACTGAATCCAGATTTTAATAATAACTGGTTCTTTCAGTCACCTCCTCTACACATCACTGAGATTTCCAGATAGTTGAATCAGGAGGAATAATTCCCAGATAGTTGGATCAGTAAGCGGAATTTTCAGAGAGCATTTGGCACAGAGGACAAAACAAATCCTTTTTAATGGAAGCCATAAAAACCTCACTTTGTATGGATTAAGATTTGGCATAATGTCATTGTGTATTTTTTCAGGCTTTCATTGTCATTCTTAGGTTGATCACTTCAATTTAAATTAAAAGATTAAACTATTCATCCATAAAAAGATGAAATCCTGCCATTTGTGACAACATGGATGGACTTTGAGGGTATTACTAAGCAAAATAAGTCAGAAGGAGAAAGTCAAATACCATATGATCTCACACATAAGTAGGCGATAAACACAACAACAAACAATCATGTAGAGATAGAGATTGGATTGGTGGTTACCAGAGGGGAAGTAGGGAGGGAGGAGGGCAAAAAGAGTGATTAGGCACTTGTGTGGTGATGGATTGTAACTAGTCTTTGGGTGGTGAACATGATATAATCTACACAGGAATTGAAATATAATGATGTACACCTGAAACTTATGTAATGTTATAAACCAATGTTAAAAAAATTTTAATTAAAAAAATTTTAAAAACCCATGAAGTTTCCTACTCAACAATATTAAATGTACACATTAGATGTCAATTTTAAATTTTACACAATAGAAAAATATCACCAATTTTATACCTAGGCAAGTCAAATATATTAATTAAAATGGAAATGTAATTTGATGGCTAAAAAACAATAAATAAATTAAAAAATTCAAAATAATTAATTAAAGGATTGAAATTTTAACACAGAGCTAACCTGCACTGGTGTAGCAGTTATGTTATTCAAACTTCATGAAATGTCAGTTTTTATAAACACTTTGTCTGCTTTTGTTTCCAGAACCATTTATTTACCTTTCCTCATGATTAGTCTTAAGAAGGAAATATATTCTCTTATCAAGGCCCATTAATTAGAAAGTATTTACAAAAGAATTTCTAGCAATGTCTTATCTAGTTAGTTCCAAAGATAGGAAAGCTGTTTTCTGTTTTGGTTGTAGATCACACTGCAACTTGCCATACATCAGTCTGTAAGGAGAGAGAAGATGAAATAGAAGTAGCAGTTCCTGCTGAATGAGTTGGAAATGTTGCATGCTGAGTTCCTGGGAAGGGATAAACAATGGGGGAAAAGTGTAGACATGTATATTAATGTAATTAACTGAACTTTCTTCAAGATTGTGCAAGAAAGGCATTGGGATTTTATTGACCCTATCATGGCATCTATACAGAGTCTTCTGGACTATTATTTTAAACCAATCAGCCCATCTTATCACATATAACCTTCCTACATTTGATCAAAATAACAACTTAAATACCTTCTCCTCAGATATACCTATTTAATGTACTTGAAAGTGATTTTTTTCATCAAGTTGAGTTTATTACCAGACATGACCCTTAGAAGTAACACTTAGGACCATTTAAGCTTCCTGTTACTTTCAGATTGATTTGTCTTGAAGTCTTTAAGAAGAATGTTAAATAGTACAGAATTAAGGACAGAACCCTATGAGCCAATTTTAGAATTCCCTTTAAGTCACTGTTGAAATGCTACTTGTCATTTTCCAAATATTATATGCAAAATCCACATTAAAATATCTATTTACTAACAGTGCCTACCAAATTCGTCCATGTGCCACTCATTTGTCCTTTTGAAGTTTCAAACTGGGCACCTTTCTAAGATTAATACTATCATTCTGACACCCTAGAATCGAAGTGTTTTGCTCTTTCTGCTTTCAAAAATCTGTTCCTTCACCTCCTATACAGCCACACATTACCCTGGTCTTACATATTCTTTATTCAATTTCAAAAAGTCTATCCATCTTACCCCACTTATACCCTCTGCATAATTCTTTAATCCCACAAGAACCTCTAATTCCATTTATCCTACCTCTTTTTAACTTCATCTCTCCTCTTGGTTTGTTATTATTATCATTATTATTATCATTATTATTGTGGTATTGCAAAACACACATAACATGAGATTTACCCTCTTAATAAATTTCTAAGAGCAAAGTATTGTTAATAATTTGCACATTGTTTTACAGCAGATCTCTAAAACTTCTTCATCTTATATGACTGAAATGCTATACTTATTGAATAGCAACAGCCTATTTTCTTCTCCTCTCTGGCCACTGACAACCACAACTCTTCTTTCTGCTCCAATGAGTTTCACTACAGTGGATACTTCATATATGTGGAATCATGTATTTGTTCTTCTGTGACTGGCTGATGTAGCATAGCATAAAGTCCTCAAGGTTCATCCATGCTGCAGAATATGACAAAATTTCCTTCTTTTTTAAGGCTAAATAATATTCCGTTGTATGTATATATCACATTTTCTTTCTTTATTTATTTTTAAGTGGATATTTAGATTGTTTCCACCTTTTGGATATTTTGAATAATGCTGCAATGAACATGCAAATGCAAATATCTTCTCAAGATCCTGTGTTCAATTCTTTAGAATAAATTCCCAGAAGTGGGATAGGTGGATCATAGAATAATTCTATTTCTAATTTTTTAAGGAATCTCCATATTTTCTTTCATAATGTCTGCACCATTTTGCATTACAAATAGTGCACAGGAGTTCCAATTTCTCCACATACTCTCCAACACCTGTTATTTTCTTTTACTTTCCTTTTTTTATAAGGACCATCTTAACATGGGTGAGATGATAGCTCATTGTGGCTTTGATTTGCATTTGGGTGATGATTAGTGATGTTCATAATCTTTTCATATACCTGTTGGCCATTTGTATGTCCTCTTTCGATAAATGCTTATTCAATTCCTTTGCCCATTTTTTAATTGGGCAATTTATTTGTCTATGCATGTATGTATGCATGTATGTATGTATCTTTTGCTATTGACTTGTATGCATTCCTTACAGATTTTGGATGTTAACCTGTCATGAGACATATGATTTCCAAATATTTATTCCTATTCTATCGGTTGCCTATTCACTCTGATGATTGCCTCTATACAAAAGCTTTATAATTTTGTGTAGTCTCACTTTTCTGTTTTTGCTTTTATCTTCTTCCTTTAGGTATCATATCTAAGAAATCATTGGCAACACCAATAAAGGTTTCCTTCTGTTTTTTTCAGGTGTTACATTTAAGTCTTTAATCTATATTGAGTAGATTTTTGTGTGTGGCATAAGTGTCCAATTTCTTTCTTTTTAATGTGGATATCCAGTTTTCCCACACCATGTGTTGAAGAGATTATCCTCTTCCTATTATGTAGTCTTCCACCTTTGTTGAAGATCATTTGACCATACATGTATGGGTTTGTTATTGGGTTCTGTACTTTGTTCCATTGGTCTATATGTCTGTCTTTATATCAGTTCTATACTGTTTTAATTACTATACCTTTGTAAGTTTTGAAGTGAGGAAATATGAGGCCTCCAGCTTTGTTCTTCTTTCTCATGATTGTTTTGGCTATTTGGGGTACTTTGTGCTGTCATATTAACATTGTTTTTTTTTTCTCAAAAATGCCATTGGAATATTGATAGGGATTATATTGAGTCTGTGGTTCACTTTTAGTAGTATGGACATTTTAACAATATTAAATTTTCCAAACCATGAACATGAGATGTCTTTTCAAATATTGGTGTCTTCTTTACTTTCATTCAGCAATGTATTCTTTTAGTGTACAAGCCTTTTACTTCCTTGGTTGTTTATTCCTAAGTATTTTATTCTTTTTGATACCATTATAAATGAAGTTGTTTTCTTAATTTTCTTTTCAGATGGTTCATCATTAACATACAGAAATGAAACTGATTTTTGTATGTTAATTTTGTAGCCTGTAACTTTGCTGAACTTGTTTATTACATCTAACAGTTTTTTGTGGAATCTTTAGGGTTTTCTACATATAAGATCTTACCACCTGAAAATAGAGATAATTTTACATCTTCCTTTTCAATTTGGATGGCATTTATTTCTTTTTCTTGCCTAATTGCTCTAGCTAGAACTTTCAGCACTATGATGAATTGAGGTGGTGAGAGTAGGCATCTTGTCCTAGTCCTGATCTTAGAGGAAAAGCTATCAGTATAACACAGTTGAGTATGATGTTAGCTGTGTGCTTTTCACATATGGTCTTTATTATGTTGAGTAAATGTCCTATTCCTGGATCGTTGAATATTTTTATTATTAGCGGGTATTGAATTTTGTCAGATGCATTTTCCTGCATCTATTGAGATGATCATGTGATTTTTATTCCTTATTCTATGAATGTGGTGTATCACATTGATTTAATTGCATATAGCAAAACATCCTTGCATCCTGGAGATATACGCCATTTGATTATGGTGTATAATTCTTTTAATATGCTGTTGAATTTGGTGTGCTTGTATTTTGTTGAGGGTTTTTTCCATCTATATTCATCAGGGATGTTGGCCTATAGTTTTCTTGTAGTGTCTTTTTTGGCTTTGATATCAAGGTAATGCTGGTCTTATAAGGAGAGTTTGAAATTATTTCCTCTGATTCAATTTTTTGGAAGTTTGGGAAGGATTAATGTTAATGCTTCTTAAATATGTGGTAGAATTCTCCATTGAAGTCATCTAATATTGGGATTTTATTTGTTAAAAGGGTTTTGATTAATGATTCCTTCTCCTTACTAGTCATAGATCTGTTTATATTTTCTATTTCTTCTTGATTCAGTCTTTGTAGGTTGTCCCTTTCTAGGAATTTATCCATTTCCTCTAGGTTATCCAATTTGTTGGTGTATAATTGTTCATAGTAGTCTCTTAAAATCCTTATTTTTATGGCACCAGCTGTAATGTGTCCTCTTTTGTTTCTGGTTTTATTTATTCCAAGCTTTTCTCTTCGTTTCTTAGTCTAGCTAAATGTTTATCTTTTTTGCTGTTTTTATAAAATCAATTCTTAGTTTTGTTGTGTTTTTGTATTGTTTTTATATTCTCTCTTTTATCTCTTACCTAATATTTGTTATTTCCTTCCTTCTACTAACTTTGGGTTTGGTTTCTTCTTCTTTTTCTAGTATCTTGATGTGTAAATTTAGACTGTTTGATTTTTCTTCTTTTTCAATCTAGGT
Organism: Equus quagga; assembly: GCF_021613505.1. Taxonomy (NCBI): domain Eukaryota; kingdom Metazoa; phylum Chordata; class Mammalia; order Perissodactyla; family Equidae; genus Equus; species Equus quagga. Next base: position 59,942,267 of record NC_060276.1, on the reverse strand, counting down.
GTTTACCTTTATAAACCTCTCCTTTAGCACTGCTGTTGATGCATCCCATAAGTTTGGATATATTTGTTCACATTTTTGTTTTTCTCAAGATATTTTCTAGTTTTTCTTTTAATCTTTTCTTTGACCCATTGGTTCTTCAAGAGTGTGATATTTAATTTTGAAATTCTTGTGAATTGTCCAGTTATTACTTCTGCCATTAACTTCTAGTTTCATTCCACTATGGTCAGAAAAGATGTTGTGTGGTTTAAATCTTCTTAAATTTGTTAATAATTGTTTTGTGACCTCACATGTCATCTTTCTGGAGGACATTGTGTTTGCATTTCAGAAAAATGTGCATTCTGCTGCTCTTGGGCTTTATATATATCTGTTTGGTCCATTTAGTTTGTAGTGTTTTTCAAGTCCTCTGTTTCCTAGTTGATCTTCTGTCTGGAACTTCTATCTGTTACTGAAAATGGTGTATTCAAATCTCTTACTATTATTGTGTTCCCATCTAATGTTCGCTTCAGTTCTATCAATGTTTCTTCATATATTTGGGTGCTCTGATGTTGGGTGCATATATATATTTACACTTGTTGTATCTTCCTGGTGAATTGAACCCTTTATCATTATATAATGTCCTCCTTTATCCCTAGTAACAGTTTATTTTGCTTAAACTCTATTTTGTCTGATATAACTCTGGCTTCTCCTGCTCTTTTTTTGCTATTTTCATGGAATATCATTTTCTGTCCTATCATTTTCAACATTTGTATCTTTAAACCTAAAATGTATCTTGTAGATAGCATTTAGTTGGATTTTGTTTTTTTATCCACTCAGCCACTCTATGTCTTTCGATTGTAGAGTTTAATCCATTTATATTAGATCATTACTTACTAGGTAATACTTTTGCCATTTTGTTGATTTTTTCCATCTTACTGGTTTTTTTTCCTGCTTTCCTCTCTTTCTGTCTTCTTTTGTGTATCTTTGAGTTTTTGTTGTGACATGCTTTGATTCCTTTCTCGTTTTCTTTTCTCTATCTTCTGTGGGGTTTTATTTGTGGTAAAAATGTGGCTTACATAAGGCATCTTATATTTATAACAGTCTATTTTAAATTGATAACAACTTACCTTCAATTGCATACAAAATATCTATTCTTTTATTCCCTTTACTCTTTATTTTATTGATGTCACAAATTGCATACTTTTATTTTTTGTATCCATTAATTCATTTTATATATTTTTTAATACTTTTATCTTTAACTTCTAACCAGAATTTAAAACGATTTATACACCACCATTACAATATTACAGTATTCTGTATTTGTCTATATCTTTATCTTTTCTAATGAATTTCGTACTTTTACATGCTTTCATGGTGCTGTTTAGTGTCCTTTAATTTCATCTTAAAAGTCTCCCCTTAACATTTCTTGTAAGGCAAGGCTATTGGTGACGAACTCCCTCAGTTTGTTTAACTGGGAAATTTTTTGTCCCTATTTTTTTTTTTAAGATTTTATTTTTTCCTTTTTCTCCCCAAAGCCCCCTGGTACATAGTTGTATATTCTTCGTTGTAGGTTCTTCTAGTTGTGGTATGTGGGATGCTGCCTCAGTGTGGTTTGATGAGCAGTGCCATGTCCGTGCCCAGGATTCGAACCAACGAAACACTGGGCCGCCTGCAGCAGAGCGCGCGAACTTAACCACTCGGCCACGGGGCCAGCCCCTTTTTGTCTCTATTTTTAAAGAACAAGTTTGCTGGATATAATATTCGTGGATGATCATGTTTTTCTTTCAGCACTTTAAGTATACTATCCCATTCCTTCCTGGCCTGCAGGGTTTCTACTAAGAAATCCCTTGTATGTGATGAATCACTTTTCTCATGATGCTTTAAAAATTCTCTCTTTGTCTTTAAGTTTTGACAATTAGATTTTAATGTGTCTCATTGTGGGCTTATTTGGGTTTATTTTAGTTGGAAGTATCTGAGTTTCTTGAATCTGGATGTCCATTTCTTTTCCCAAATTTAGGAAGTTTTAGGCCATTATTTCTTCAAATAATCATTTTGCCTCTTTCTTACTCTCTTTTCCTTCCAAAACTCCCATAATGCATATATTGGTCCAATTGACAGTTTCCCATAAGTCCCTTAGGCTTTCTTCACACTTTTTAATTTTTTTTCTTTTTGCCCATTGGACTGGATAATTTCAAATTACCTCTCAATTAGCTGAGTCTTTTTTTCTGCTTGATCATGTCTGCTGTTAAACATTATAGTGACATTTGCTATTCAGTTATTGTATATTTCAGCTCCAAAATTTCTAATTGGTTCGTTTTTTATATTTTGTATCTCTTTGTTGATATTCTTGTTTGTTCATACATCATTTTCCCGAGCTCACTAATAATTTTTATGATGGTTATTTTGAATTTTTGTCAGATAACTCATATATCTCTTTCTTTAGAGTCAATTTCTAGAGATTCATTTTGTTCCCTTTATTGGGTTATGTTTTCCTGTGTCTTCACAGGCCTTATAACTATTTCTTGGATTCACACATTTGAAAGAAGAGCCATTACTCTCAGTCTTTATGGATTGGCTTTTCATAGGGAAAAACCTTCACCAATCGGTCCTAGTAGAGATTCTGGGAGCCTCTCAAATCTTTCCTATGCATGTGTCTTCTCTAGACTTGTGTGTGTAAATTCCCAATTAGTTGGATTTACTGATTTCTTTTCTAAGGAGGTCATAATCTCTCGCTTCCTCATTGTCTGTCTATGGCACTTCAGGTTCTCTGGAGCTGCAGTAAGCTTCCCAGCTCTCATTTGTTCTCAGTTGCTCCCAGGCTTCTAGAGTATGCCAAGATCTATCAGTGCTTCTTGTCAGGCAAGACAGAAACCTGTCAGTTGGTCAGCTCCCTGAAAATGCATAATGACGAATACATGTTCTACTCTTCTCTTTCCCCTCTGAGGAGAGGTCCTCAAGCTGCCTTGGCCTCTGTCTGTTCTATCATAAGTCCTCTAGTTGAGCAACAAGCGACCTAGCTCTCTTTTGTTCTCCATGTCCCCCTGGCTTCTAGAGTATGCTGAATCCCCTTAGCACTCTGAGACAGGCAAGACAGAAACCAGTTACTTAGGCAGGTTTTTGAAAAAGTGGTGTGTTGGATGCATGCTTCAACTCTTTCCTTCCCCAGGGAGAAGCCAGTAGTTGGAAGATTTCTCCCACTGAATTGGGAGGAAGGACTATGGTGAGTGAGTATGTGCTTGTTGAAGCCATTGCCTTTGTTCTCAGAGACCCCCAACATGATACCATTTCCTGTTGGCACTTAGACTCAGGCACAATGGAAACCAGTCCCCTGAAAAGTCTGAACACTGGATGTATGTTTCAGTCTTCTTTTTTCTTCCCCAGGGAGAAGCTAGGAGCTGGGAGTTTCTTTCTGATCATGCTGTGCTAAACCAGGAGTAGGGATCAGGGATGCAAGTTCCTACCAGCTTCAATGCAGCTGTTTTTGTGCTTGCTTAAGGTGCTAGAGTATTTTAACTGGTTTTTGGATTTCTCACAAAGAAAATTGTCCTGTGTACTGTTATTGATTCAGTGTCTTCATGGTGGGAAGCAGCTTTTGGGGCTTCCAATTCTACCATCTTGCTGACATTATCCTCCCAGAATCCCTCTTTCATTTTTATTCTCACTTTCTTTATTACCTTGATTAGACTCTATGTTCTATCATGAGAGCCCAAATCCAACTTCCTAGACTCTTTCTTTCTTTCTCTCATAGTTGCCTGGAAAAATACAGCCCTGTTTAAATTTGAATTTTCCTTGTTCTTTAACTTCTCCTGAGCAACTTAGTGAAGATGGAGGAAAATATTCAACCTTGTTGACTAGCCTCAATTTAAATTTATGTCAAAAAACATGAAGTGGGTCCTCTATACTGCCAAGTGATCTCTAGTCCAAGAGTTGGCAAACATTTTCTCTAATCTTCAAATAGTAAGTATTTTAGGGTTTGTGGGCTATGTGGTCTCAGTGTTCAACTTGGCTAATATAAAGCAGTCATAGGTAATATGTGAAAAAAATAAGCATGTCTGTGTTCTAATAGAACTTTACTTACAAAAACAGTCAGTGCTCAATTTTGGCCCCCAGGCGATAATTTTCTGAACCCTCTCTTGGTCAATTTATTCTCTCATTCCCAGAAATGACTATTTCACATTTTATTTTCTCCCTTCAAGCTTTCAGCTCCTCCTCTCTTCTTCTCTACACTGAGCTAATGAGCTTGTTTTTTTTTTTTAATCTCCTCGAGAAAATAGAATACATCAGAAGAGGACTCCTTGATCTTCCTATCATTGAGTATGCAATCTTATTTGCATATGTAGACATTACTCTTTATTCCTTCTTGGTTGCTAGGGGTCAACTATGTTCCAGCCTAAAGCCAACCATTTCCACCTGAGTACTGCTTAAGTATGTCAATCCTTGACTTTTTGCCCCTTCTGCATCAAGTTTTTATCTCTTGTTAGAGGGTTTTTCTCATAAGCAAACAAAACCCTATACTTTATCCCATTGTAAAAAATATCCAACTGTCTCTTATCCTCCTAACCCCTTCCAACCTAATTTCTTGCCTATTTACACCAACACTCCTCAAAGTGTGATTTATATTTATAGTATCCACTATTTCACCTTCTCATGTCTCTTTAACTTACTCCAATTAGGATTATGTTCCCTCCACGAAACTACTTCTCAAAATCCAAGGAATTTCATGTTAAAAAATGGTAAAATCTCAGTTCTCATCTTCCTTGATGCCTTAGGCAGAATTTGGCACAAAGAATTAACCACTTCTCTTTAAAACACTTTGATTAGAATTCAAAGACAATAAACTTTCGTTGTTTTGTCCTTACCTCATTGGTCACTCTATGCAGTATCTTTTGTTGATTCATCCTTACCTCCCTGACTTCTAAATGTTGGAGTATTTCAAGAAGTAGTCCTTGAATCTCTTCTCTATTTATATTCTCTACTAAAGTAATTCCATCCAGTTCCATGACTTTTAAATTCCACTTATACATTGATTTCAAAATTTACATCTCCAGCTTCAACTCTCCTCTGACCTTCAGACTCATCTTTCAAACTGCCTATTTGACATTTCCACCTGGATGTCTAATATACAGCTTAAATTTAACATGTTCGAAAATAAACTCTTGATCCCAACTCCACCTCCTAATAAAAACTCCCATACAAGTTCTATTCTTCCCTGTTTCAGTAATGTCATCATTTGCCAATTGCTTAGGTCCAAAACCTAATGATGCTTCTTGACTTCTATCTCTCATACCCTGTATCTAGTCTTTTAGTGAATTTTGTTGGCTCTAACTTCAAAATATAGCTAGTTTTTGATTGCTTCCTAATACCTCTATTGCCACTACCCTGGTCCAAGCCACCATCATCTCTTTCCTAGACTATCGTAATATTCTCTAACTTGATCTCCCTAAAAATTATTTCACTTCCCTACTTAAAACTCTCCATGATACTCCACCACACTTAGAATAATAAACAGAATCCATACAATAATAGGTCTTATACTATCTGGACTATGGCTGCTTTAGTGCACATTTCTTCAGAAATACTGTGATAAAGAAACTTTGTTAAGTTTGTATAACTTAGCATGTCTAATATTCATTTGACAACGAAAACAACATTCTTATCCCAGGAATACTAATTAACTTGCCACAAAACTACTATTCTGTGGAAGACAGTTTAGAAAATACTGGGTTAAACATTTGCATTGTAGTAGAATCAGAAATACGCTATACATTCCTTGGGTGAATTGGCTCTTATAATCTTATTTTTTACTACTTGTTTACTCTATCATTTAACAGAATTTGCAGAAGAGGAATTCAACAAGAACTTGAATATTGGCTTAACCAGTTAAAATCTTTGCCATAAATTTAGTTTCGCAGACTGATGCACAATGCCAAGCAGAAATGTATCCCAGAGAAGAAGAAGCACTTCACCTCAGTTTCTAAGCATGTTGGTATGTCCATGAAGGTGGCTGTAAAAAAACTGTGTTGGATAGAATTCATCTTAAACATATATATTTTTTTCACTTCAAAAAACTGAAGTTACATAGTCAAAGGATTTAATCACTCAGCCAGCAATTATTAAGTTCAAGAAATTATGCTATCTCATGAACTACCTACTCTCAAGAATAGGAAGGCAAGATAATAGAGTAAGAGATACGTAAATGAGTGAGGAGGAGATCTAGGTTTTAGACCTTTGTCTATGTACTAACTATGAACTTGGATAGGTCAATTCCTCTCTCAAGTCTTCAGTTTTCATGTGATAAAGAAATTTGAAGTATAGGTTTGGCTTCTAAGTCTCATTTTCCTCTGATATTATAGATGCTAGCTAAAAGTAGAATTCCTCATGCTCATGGTTAAAAGACAGAGAATCTGCAAAGTTTTAAATTATTCCTCAGTGCAGCAACAATAACAACAAAAGTCTCTTTGATAGTCTGGCAAGTATCACTGGGCATCACATGGTGGATTTCTTTGATTTTTAATTGATATTACTTTTACTTTTGTCATGTCCTTCACATATTACTTGTTAAGTCCAGCCACAATAATGTAGTTAACCCTAGTCTGATGTTTCCACATATCACAGGTGACAGTTTTATTATTCCAGCAATTATGGCTGAATGTGCAGTCAATCTGTCTGAGACATCTGTCACTGCATTGATCCCCAGAGGTGATTTGAATGATCAGGCTGGTGAAGCAGGTTGCCCCTCCCTACTTCACTGACCCAAGTACATAACCTCTCAAAGCTTCCACTATTGGAAGGAGCTGACCAATTCTAATAGAGGAGGGTCATTCTCTGGTCAGGGGTAGAGGAATAGAGGTATATAGTTAGGGGTTCATTTCCCTGCTCCAACCTCTACACAAGCTCTTGAGTTCAATTACCCATGACTGCTATTTACTCTGCATTCAATCACTCACTCCCTCCATAGCCTGAGGTAATGCTAGAGGGTAAGTAGGAGAAAGAAAAAGGAGGGCTTTGCAGAAATATAAGAAAATGTATTTATTGGGCCTTGCCTATATCTTATGATAATAAATTAGATATATACATAAAAGCCATATTAAACCAAGTTACTTTTGAAATAAAATCAAGTTTTATTTTAGCTATATGCTCTGTTAACTTGGAGCAATCAAGTTAAATATTTGGTCAAGTTTTCATCTAAATGCTAGGTTGATTTGACCACTGATGTATCAATTCAACCAGAAATCAAACTATTGTGTGCAGATAGACACAGCTTGAATCAAACACTTCAAACAATTAAATAAACATGCTAAATTTTTAATGACTTGACCAGTTGTTTGACTGTATTGATAAAATTAACCTGGCTTTTTGAAATAATATATTGTAAATTGACCAGACATCTGTCATAGATTCATGTGGGAATTCTAACACGGCTTGTAAATAGGTAAATGATTCTATATGCTATAGAATTCAATCCATGTAAGTGATGTTAATTTTTGTCAGGATTTCTAAAGGAATGTGATTTCTTTAATGTTAAGAAGCATAGTTAAAGCATATATTGAATAAATGGAGAGGACAGAAATATTCTTGGTGACACAGAGGAATTCATTATTTTTTAAGAAGATATATAAGACAAAATCTTTATGACCTTGGATTAGGAAAAATTTTTAGACACAAAATCAAAATCAGAGTCCATAAAAGAAAAAAAGGCAAATAGATTTAATTAAAACAAAATTTTTTGCTCTGTGAAAGAGTGTTGAAATACAGGCCACAGACTGGGAGAAAATATTAATAAACTTATAGTTGACAAAATATTTGTATCTAGAATATTTAAAGAATACTCAAAACTCAAAAATATAAAATCAAACAACCCAATTTAAAGATGGGGGATGGAAAGCATGATCAGACACTTCACCAAAGAGGAAGTAAGCATCTCAAATTATCACATTAAAACGTGTTCAACATCATTAGCCATTAAGAAAATTCAAGTTAAAACCACAATAAGATACTTCTATATACCTATGCGAATGGCTACAATCAAAATATCTGACAACATCAAATGCTGACAAGGATGCAGAACTACTAGAACTCTTATACATTGCTGAAAGGAATGCAAACTTGTAAGCCACTCTGGAAAACAATTTGAATGTTTCTTATAACCTTAAATACACACTTTTCATATCATTCTGCATTGTACTCTGAAATATACCCTTAGGTAAAGTGAAAACTTATGTTCACATGAATATTTGTACATCAATGATTATAGCAGTTCTGTTCATAATTGCCAAAAAATGTTCTTTAACTGGTGAATAGAAAAAAAGTGTAGTTTATCTATACATTGAAAAACCACTCAACAATAAAAGAAATGAACTATTGACACACACAACAGCATGAATAAATCTCAAATGCATTATACTGAGTGAAAGAAGCCATACTCAAAAGGCTATATACTGTATTATTCCATTTATATGAGTGGCAAAAGCAAAACTATAGCAATGAAGAATACATGAATTCTTGCCAGGGACTGGGAAAGGAGAGAGGGTTGACTACAAAGAAGCAGTACGTGAGTTTTTTTTATGATTGTAAAAATGTTCTATATTTTTATGTAGATAGTTGGTTACACAATTGTATTTGTTTGTGAGAATTCATAGAACTGTATACCAAAAAGGATGAATTTTACTTAATGAAATATATAACTCATTTCGAAAATACATGAAAAATATTGTTGTTGTTAGTGCTGTCAAGTCAATTCCAACTCCTAGTGACTCTGTGAATAGCAGAGCAGAACCCTGCCCAGTCTTTTTGAATCATCCTCTCATCTTCCCCTGCTATATCAGACAATACTCTCCTGCTATTCATAGGGTTTTCATGGCCAATTTTTTAAGGAGTGGCCAAGTCCTTCTTCTTAGTCTGTTTTAGTCTGGAAACTCTGCTGAAACCTGTTCATCATGGGTCACCTTGCCTGTATTTGAAGTACTGGTGGCATAACTTTCAGCATCACTGCAACATGCAACTGCCACATAATGACAACTGACAAATGGTTCCCTGATCAGGAAATGTACCTGAGCCTTGGTGGTGAGAGTTTTGAATCTTAGCCACTAGGCCACCAGGGCTGGCCCTATACAAAATCTAGGACAAAATATAGGGCTGAAGAACATAGTCTTTCAGAGGTGAATTATTCACAGTAATTTTATTTTGGTTTTGTGTACATTTGATGATATAGTAGCTGTGAGGAGTGGATGAAAACCAAGATCTGAGGTGTAAGTCTTGCTTTGCTACTATGTATCTTTAGGAAAAAAGTCATGTAACCACTATGCTCCTTAATTTTTTTAATATGTAAAATGGGAGTAATAATTAATTCTGCACTTGCCTGACAGGGATGCTTTGAGGATTGAATCAGTTAATGAATGTCAAAGTGTTTATAAAATAGTAAACATCAAAATTTTATAAAGTGAAAATTTTTTACTAAAGTACCTGGCATTTGGTACATATAACATAAATGATTATTGAATGAAAGGTGATAAAACTTTAATGGATTCTTTCTCTTTCTAAATTCCATTGTTTTCTTAAATGTCTGTTTGTTCCTGCTATATAGCATAATCTCAGAATGCTTACTCAGTGCCAAGAAATACACTCATTGCTGGAGATGCATACATGAATAAAACACAAACTCTGCTCTCAAAGAACTCAAGGTCTGAGGAAGGAGAGACTATAATAATAAAAGAAATATTTGATGAGCACTTTTTATTTGCCAAGAACTCTAAAATACAATTGTGGGGGCCTGCCATGTGGCATAGTGGTTAAGTTTGCACACTCCACTTCAGTCGCCAGGGGTCCACTGGTTCAGATCCTGGGCATGGACTTATACACTGCTTATCAAGCCATACTGTGACAGGTGTCTATATATAAAATAGAGGAAGATGGGGACAGATGTTAGCTCAGGGCCAGTCTTTCTCAGCAAAAAGAGGAGGATTAGTGGCAGATGTAAGCTCAGGGCTAATCATCCTCAAAAAAAATTGTGAAGAGATTGGTGTCAAGAACATAGTGTAGGCAGGCTCTGAACTCACCTTCTCCCATAGACAAAGCCAATTTACCACTACTCTTGGATCAAGTACCCCTGAGAGAGAACTGAAAACTAGATAAAAATAACCTCTATAAAAAAGGACACTCCTAACTGAGGTGGAAGGGGGATAAATTCATTTATGGAGAGAAAAATGCCACCTTCAAGAGCCAGGGAGGTTCACAGCCAGCTGGGAGCAATCCTAAGGTATGCAGCCTTCCCTAAAGGAGCAGGGAACATGCGTTGGGTAGCATTGTTATTATAAGCATTCTTCAGACAGCACAACTGAGACAAGTCTCATAATATCTGACTTTTCTGGCTAGTAACTACATGGGGAATACCCCTAGAAAAGCTATCAGATTTAAATGGAAAAAAGCCAGCTCTTAAGAAGAGCCCACACACAAATTCACCCATTTCGGAAAGCAACCTAAAATCACCAGAAAGAAAGGTGCACAGTCCTTTCTGCAAAAGAGACTCACCTGATAGGCTCTGGATGCACCTCAGTAAGAGGTGCAACCACTCTAGGGACTGAGATATTGGCAGCAGCCATTATTGTGGCCTAGTACAGGCCTGCTGACACAGACACTAGCAGACATCATTAGAGTTCTTCCTGTGGCCTGTTTGCCAGGGTCTGCCCTGGCCACTAGAGCTCTGATTTAATCAAGCTCAGGCAGGCAGCCTACCCTAGGGACAAGTCCCACCCAACAGCAAGCCCTTGGGCAACATGTGAGCCTGAATATACTGAGTGCCTGGATCATCTGCAAGCAGGGGAGTGGGTCCAACTCTGCAGGGCAGGGCACACACAAGGAGTGAGTGGAGTGTGTTGGGCAGTGGTGGAGTGTGTGGAGGCATCTGCAGTGGGGAGACTGAGTCCACTTCAGGGGATCAGGATATGCGCAAAGGCCAGGACTGTGTTGACAGTGTGGGTGGACCTGTGGTCTAAGGGCTTGTCAGCTGAAGAAGACTTGTGTTTCTCAAATAGCCACATAGGGGACTAGCTCCACCTTTCTAAGCCTAAAACAATTGTGAGCTTCCATGCCTGGCACCAGCCCCACTCAGCTGCACTCCTGAGACAGCCAAAAACAGCCTTGCAGGACAGAAGCCTACAGCAGTTGTCCCCTGCAGCTAGCAAACAGCCATGCTGTGAACCTATACACTTAATAGAAAAACAGCAACAGGAATGTGCTATTAGACCTTGCAGCCTACTGTTGTGGGGCTCCTCAAACCTGATAAAGTGATTGAAGAGTCTACAGGACTGATATGCAGCTGAGAATGACAACCAGCTGTCCAGGGGGACAGCCAAGTCTCTATGGGCACCTGCAGCAAGAGAAGCCCTGCCACAACACAGGGACTCATGTAGCCCACACAGGGGTCACTCCTGCAACATTTGGAACTTGTGACGAGAGGAAGCATACACCTGGGCCTAATAAGGCATCTTTTACATAAAGCCATCTCTCCAAGATCAGAAGATGCAGCTGACCCAGCTAATACATACATATAAGCACAGACAGAGGCAAAATGAAGAGGCAAAGGACAAAGTTCCAAGCAAAGGAAGAGGGAAAAAAACAGAAAAAAACTAAATGAAACAGGAATAAACAACCTACCTAACAAAAAGTTAAAACAAATGTCGTGAGCATGCCCACTGATCTTGGGAGAAGAATGGATGTATTCAGCCAGAATATCAACAAGGAACTGGAAAATATAAAAGAGAACCAATCAGAAATGAAGAATACAATACTGGAAATGAAAAATTCACTTGAGTGACTCAATATCAGAGAATCTGATACAGAAGAACAGATCAGCAGGACCAGAGGAAAGCCTCCAAGCTGAACAGATAAAAGAAAAAAAGAATTAAAAAGAATGAGAACACTCTAATGCAACTCTAGGACAACATCATATGCACTAACATTGGTATTATAGATGTCCTAGAAGGAGAAGAGAGACAAAGGGACAGAGAATCTATTTGAAGAAAGAATAGCTGAAATTTTACTAACCTAAGGAAGGAAACAGACATCCAGGTACAGGAAGCACAGAAAGCACCAAACAAGATAAACTTAAAGAGGCCCACACCAAGAGACATAATAATTAAAATGTCCAAAATTGTATATAAAGAGAGCATCCTAAAATCCACAAGAGAAAGGCCAGAAGTGACATACAAAGGATACCCCATAAGGGTATCAGCTGACTTCTCAGCAGAAACCTTACAGGCTGCACAAGAGTAGCACAATATATTTAAAGTGATGAAAGGAAAAAACCTATAGCCAATAATACTCTACCTGGCAAGGTTATCATTCAGAATGGAAGGAGAGATAAAGAGATTCCCAGACAAGCAAAAATTAAAGGCATTTAGCACTAAGAAACCTGTTTTACAAGAAATGCTAAAGGGACTTATATTTAAATGGTAAAGAGAAGGCCACAAATAGGAATAAGAAAGTTATCCCCCAAAAGGCAATAAAATTACTGGTAAAAGCAAATATACACTATAGGTAGCAGATTAACCACCTATGAAGATAATGTGAAGGTTAAAATATAAAAGTGCTAAAATTAACTATTTCAATGATAAGAGGATAATGGATACACACACACAAAAAAGAGGTTGCACAGGATATAAAGAACATAAGAGGATGGAAGTATAACAGTAGAGCTTTTAGAAAGAGGTCAATCTAAAGAGATCATCAACTCAATATAAATTACTATATACGTAGGTTACTTTATATAAACCTCATGGTAATCACAAAGCAGAAACCTATAATAAATACACAAATAATTAAGAGAAAGAACTGAAATATAATGCTAAAAAGCTTCAAATCACAAGAGAAGAGAGCAAAAGAAGAAGCAAGGAACAGAGAAGAACTGCTAAAAGACCCAGAAAATGTTACAAAATAGCAACAGGTACATAGCTACTTTAAATATCAGTGGGCTGCAATCAAAAGGCATAGGGTGGCCGATTGCATAAAAAAACAAGACCCATATATATAATGCATACAAAAGACACATTTAAGACCTAAAGACACTCACAAACTGAATGTGAAGGGATAGAAAAAGATACTCCATGCAAATGGCAATGAAAAGAAAGCTGAGGTATTGCTACAAAATAGACTTTAAAGTAAAAACTGTAATAACAGACAAAGAAGGGCACTATATAATGATAAAGGGAAAAATCCACCAAGAGGATATAAAATTTGTAAATATCTATGAACCCCACATAAGAGCATCTAAATTTATAAAGCAATTAATATTAGACATAAAAGGAGAAACATACAGTAACACAACAATAATAGGGAACTTTAACAGTCCACTTAAACCAATGGATAGATTATCCAAACAGAAGATAAATAAGAAAACATTGGCCTTAAATGACACATTAGACCAGTCGAACTTAATAGATATATACATTACATTCCATCTATAAACTTCAGAATACTCATTCTTTTCAAGTTCTCATGGAATATTCTCCAGAATTGATCACATAGTAGGCCACAAAAGAAGTCTCAATAAATTTAAGAAGACTGAAATAACACCAAGCAACTTTTCTGACAACAAAGGTATGAAAGTAGAAATCAACTATAGAAAGAAAATCAGAAAAGCCACAAAAATGTGGAGATCAAACAAAAGGCTATTGAACAACCATTGGGTCAATGAATAAATCAAAGGAGAAATCAAAAAATACCTGTAGGAGTGATGTTGGCATCATGGTAGAGTGAACTTGTCTGGGAATCTCTCCCCTCAAACATACAATGAAAAGGGACATCCATACTCCAATGGCAGACATTCTAACACAAACCAAAAATGTCAGCGGAACACATGTAGCCATACAACAGAAGGTGGAGAGGCTGAAGCACCCCCTCGGAAAAGCCGAAATGGAGTAAAAGAAAACTTTGCTCCCTCCTCTAAATACTGCGATGCATGACCACAGGAAGCCTCCAAGAGGGCAGGAATGGGGGAGGGGACATCTGTTTGCAAGAACATCAAGGATCCCCAAAGGTGCATGCAGCATAGAGGGAAGACCTCTACCAACACAAGAGCTCTTCCAGGGGGTGACCTCATCAAGCCAACACCCCAGGAGAGCAGACAGTGTGAGAAGAGCAAGAAAGCCCCAAGAGGAAGCAGGAGAAAGTGCCCGTCCCCCACCTGCTCTGCACCGACTCCACTGCCTGGGATCTAGGCTGAAGGCAGAGGGTTTAGAATACATGGTGCTTGTCTCCCACCTAGTGGCGATAGGCGGTAACTGCCACGAAATAATACCAGAATGTGTAAGATCAGAACCACCCCCTCTAGCAATATCAAACCTTATATCAAATCTCCAGACAAGAGAGAAAAGGGCAAGTACTTAGAATTCAGTCCTGAGAGCACAGAAATATGTAATCTAAATAACAATGAGTTCAAAATAGCTCTCATCAAAAAACTCAAGGAGGTGAAAGAGAATGTAGAGAAACAACTCAACAAGCTCAGGAGCTACTTTGCAAAACAGATCAAAACTATAAAGAAGAATCAATCAGAAATATTACAGATGAAAGACACAAGGGAAAAGATAAAACAAAATATAGACTCCCTACAGGCTTGGGTGCATATCATAGAGGAGAAGATCAGCATAATTGGAGATAGACATGTTGAAATGCTCCAGGCAGAGGAGGAGAGAGAATTAAGACTAAAAAGAAATGAAGAAGGTCTCTGAGAAATATCCAATTCAATTAGGAAATGCAAAATAAGAATTATAGATATTCAAGAAGGAGAAGAGAAGGAGAATGGAGCAGAAAGCATGTTCAAAGAAACAATAGCAGAGAACTTCCCAAACCTAGGTAAAGAGATGGAAATTGCTGTGGAAGAGGTTTCCAGATCTCCTAGATATGTCAATGTAAAAAGATCTACTGAAAGGCATATAGTAGTAAAACTGGAAAAAATGAATAACACTGAGAGAATACCAAGGGCAGCAAGCCAGGAGAAAATAAACTACAAAGGAACCCCTATCAGGCTTTCAGTGGATTTCTCTGCAGAAACCTTACAGGCTAGCATGGAATGGAATGAAATATTCAAATCATTGAAAGACAAAAATATTCAGCCAAGAATACTCTATCCAGCAAAAATATTCTTCAGGTATGATGCAGAAATAAAAACTTTCCCAGACTAACAAAAGCTAAGAGAGTTAGTAGCCATGAGACCTCTACTACAAGAAATCCCCAAGACCTTCATACATTAAAAAAAAGGGAGAAAGGAGTTACAAAACACAGAGCAAGGAGGTAAATAGGTAAACAGAAGCAGACTAGGATAGCAAATACTCAAGTATAGCATTAAAGATAAAGGGAATGAAAATACCAAAAACAAACACAATCTTGTCATTTTAAGAACAAACTCATAACAAAGGATGGAATAAGATGTGAGAAAAACAACTTAGGAGGGGAGGAAGAAAGGGACTGAATAGGTTTAGACTAAGGAAATAAGAGACCATCAGAAAATAGAATATCTTACAAACCTCATGGTAACCACTAAACAAAAAAGCAGAAGAGAGACACAAATAATAGATAAGACGAATGCAAAGAAACAAATCACAATTAACTACATAATTCAATGGGAAGACCAAAGCAAGCAGGACGAGAAACAAATGAAATTGCAAGAGAACTGGAAAACGAGTGATAAAACGAGCATTAAGCTGTCATATATCGGTAATCACCCTAAATGTAAGGGGATTGAATTCTCCAATAAAAAGACACAGAGTGGGGCCAGCCCAGTGGTGCAGCAGTTAAGTTTGCATGTTCCGCTTTGGCATCCCAGTGTTCACCGGTTTGGATCCTGGGTGCAGATATGGCACTGCTTGGCAAACCATGCTGTGGTAGGCGTCTCACATATAAAGTAGAGGAAGATGGGCATGGATGTTAGCTCAGGGCCAGTCTTCCTCAGCAAAAAGAGGAGGATGGGCAGCAGATGTTAGCTCAGGGCAAATCTTCCTCAAAAAAAAAAAAAAAAGAGTGGCAAGATGGATTAAAGAACAAGACCCAACAATATGCTGGCTCTGGTAAACACATCTCAGCTCCAATGACAAACACAGGCTCAGAGTGAAGGGATGGAAGATGATACTCCAAGATAATGGCAAACAAAAGAAAGCAAGTCTGGCAATACTTATATGAGACAAAGTAGACTTCAATATAAGACAGACAAAGAGAAACAAACAGGGGCAGTATATAATGATGAAATGGACACTCCATCAAGAAGAAATAACACTTGTAAATATCTATGCACCCAACACAGGAACACCAAACTTTATAAAGCAAGTATTACCAAACCTAAAACAAGATATTAATAATTACACAATAATAGTAGGGGACCTCAATACTCCACTCACATCAATGTCTAGATCATCCAGACAGAAAATCAACAAGGAAACAGTGGAATTAAATGAAAAGCTAAACCAGTTGGACTTAATAGACATAAATAGAACACTCCATCCAAAAACAGCAGAATACGCATTCTTCTTAACTGCACACAGAAAATTCTTAAGGATGGACCATATGTTGGAAAACAAGGCAAGCCTCAATAAATTTAAGAAAATTGAAATAATAACAAGCATCTTTTCTGATCACAATGCTATAAAGCTAGAAATTAATTACAATATAAAAGCTGAGAAAGGGACAAAGATGTGGATACTAAGCAACATGCTATTGAACAACCAATGGATCATTGAATAAATTAAAGGAGAAAACAAAAAATACCTGGAGACAAATGAAAATGATAACATACAACACCAACTCATGGGACGCAGTAAAAGCCGTATTAAAAGGGAATGCAGCAGCCCATTGCAATATAGGCACCCATAACAAACAAGAAAAATCCCAAATAAGCAGTCTAAAATTACACCTAAATGAATTGTAAAAAGAAGAACAAAGCCCAAAGTCAGCAGAAGGAGAGAAATAATAAAAATCAGAGCAGAAATAAATGCTATTGAAACAAAAAGGCAGTAGAAAGGATCAGTGAAAGGAAGAGCTGGTTCTTTGAGAAGATAAATAAAATTGACAACCCCCTAGCCAGAATTACAAAGAAAATACGAGAGAAAGCTCAGATAAACAAAATTAGAAATGAAAGAGGAGAAATAATAACAGACACCACAGAAATACAACAGATTATAGGAGAATACTATGAAAAAATATATGCCAACAAAATGGATAATCTAGATGAAATGGATAAATTCTTAGTCTCTTGCCACTTCCCAAAGCTGAATCAAAAGAAACAGATAATCTGAATAGACCAATCACAAGGAAAGAGATTAAAACAATAATCAAAAACATCCCAAAGAATAAAAGCCCAGGACCAGAAGGCTTCCCTGGGGAATTCTACCAAACTTTCAGAGAGGATTTAATACCTATCCTTCTCAGGATATTCCAAAAAATTAGAGAAGATGGAACACTTCCTAACACATTTTATGAGGCCAACATCACTCTGATACCAAAGCCTGATGTGGACAACACAAAAAAAGGAAAACTAAAGGACAGTATCATTGATGAATATAAATGCAAAAATCCTCAACAAAATATTAGGAACCTAAATTCAGCAACACATAAAAAGGATCATACATCGTGATCAAGTGGGATTTATACCAGGGGCACAGGGATCATTCAATATCCACACATCAATCAATGGGATACACTACATAAACAAATTGAAGGATGAAAACCACATGATCATCTCAACAGATGCAGAGAGAGCATTTGACAAAATCCAACAAGCATTTATGGTAAAAACTATGAACAAAATGGGGATAGAAGGAAATTACTTCAACTTAATACAGGCCATTTATGACAAACTGACATTCAACATCATGCTCAATGGGGAAAAACTGAAAGTTATCTCTCTGAGAACAGGAACAAGACAAGGATACCCACTATGACCACTCTTATTCAACATAGTACTGGAGGTTTTGGCCAGAACAATTAGGCAAGAGAAAGGAATAAAAGGAATCCCAATTGGGAGTGAAGAAGTGAAACTCTCACTGTTTGCAGACGACATGATCTTATATATAGAAATCCCTAAAGAATCCATCAGAAAACTATTAGAAATAATTAACTACTACTGTAAAGTTGCAGAGTACAAAATCAACTTACAAAAATCAGTTGCTTTTCTATACTCTAATAACGAATTTAGAGAAAGAGAACTCAAGA
This sequence comes from Equus quagga, assembly GCF_021613505.1. Taxonomy (NCBI): domain Eukaryota; kingdom Metazoa; phylum Chordata; class Mammalia; order Perissodactyla; family Equidae; genus Equus; species Equus quagga. Next base: position 59,924,096 of record NC_060276.1, on the reverse strand, counting down.
ATACAATTCCATTTACAATCACAACTAAAAGAATAAAGTGCCTAGGAATAAATTTAACTGAGGAGGCAAAGGACTTACACAATGAAAACTATAAGACATTACTGAAAGAAATTGATAATGACATAAAGAGATGGAAAGAGATTCCATGCACAGTAATTGGAAGAATAAACATGGTTAAAATGTCCATACTACCCAAAACAATCTACAGATTCAATGCAATCCCAATTATAATTCAAATGACATTCTTCATGGAAATAGAACAAAGAATCCTAAAATTCATATGGGGCAACAAAAGACCCCGAATTCCTAAAACCATCCTGAGAAAAAAGAACAAAGATGGCGGCATCACAATCCCTGACTTCAAAATGTACTACAAAGCCATTGTGATCAAAACGGCATGGTACTGGTACAAAAACATCCACACAGATCAATGGAACAGAACTGAAAGCCCAGAAATAAAACTGCACATCTATGTACAGGTAATCTTCGACAAAGGTGCCAAGAAAATAACATGGAGGAAAGGTAGTCTCTTCAATAAACGGTATTGGAAAAATTGGACTGCAACATGCAAAAGAATGAATGTAGACCATTTTCTGATGCCATACACAAAAATAAACTCAAAATGGATTAAAGACATGAAGATAAGTCCTGAAACAATAAAACTCCTGGAAGATGATATAGGCAATAAAGTCTTTGACATCGAAATTAAAAGGATCTTTTCAAATACCATGTCTTCTCAAACAAGGGAAACAAAAGAAAATATAAACAAGTGGTATATTTCACCAGACTAAAGAGCTTCTGCAAGTCAAAAGAAACTAGGATCAAAACAAAGAGATGGGGGCCGACCTGGTGGCATAGTGGTTAAGTTCCCACATTCTGCTTCCCGGCAGCCCGAGGTTCACCGCTTCAGATCCCGGGTGCAGACATGGCACTACTTGGCAAGCCATACTGTGGTAGGCATCCCACATAGAAAGTAGAGGAAAGGGGAAGGATGTTAGCTCAGGGCCGGTCTTCCTCAGCAAAAAGAGGAGGATTGGCAGTAGTTAGCTCAGAACAAATCTTCCTCAAAAAAAAAAATAACATAGAGACAACACACCAATTGGAAGAAAATATTTGCAAATCATATATCTGACAAGGGGTTAATCTCCATCATATATAAGGAAGTCACACGACTGAACATTATGAAAACAAACAGCCTGATCAAAAAATGGGCAGAGGATATGAACAGACATTTTTCCAAAGAAGATATACAGGTGGCCAATAAACACATGAAAAGATGGCCAACATCAGTAATCATTGGAGAAATGCAAATCAAAACTACACTAGGATACCACCTTACACCTGTTAAAATGGCTATAATCACTAAGAGTAAAAATAACAAGTGTTGGAGGGGTGTGGAATAAAGGGAGCCCTCATACACTGCTGGTGTGTATGCAAACTGGTATAGCCACTATGGAAAACAGTATAGAGATTCTTCAGAAAACTAAAAATAGAACTACCATATGACCCAGCTATCCCACTACCAGGTATGTACCCAAATAACTTGAAATCAATAATCCAAAGTAACATATGCACTCCTATGTTCATTGCAGCACTATTCATAATAGCCAAGACATGGAAACAATCCAAGTGCCCATCAACTGATGATCAGATAAAGAAGATGTGGTATATATATACAATGGAATACTAATCAGACATAAAAAAAAGACGAAATCATCTCATTTTCAACAACATGGAAGGACCTGGAGAGAATTATGCTAAGTGACATAAACCAGACTGAGATAGACAAACATCAGATGATTTCACACATATGTGGAATATGAACAAACATATGGACAAAGAAAAAAGTTCAGTGGTTACCAGGGCAAGGGAGTTGGGAGGTGGGCACAGGGGGTGAAAGGGAGTACTTACGTGGTGATAATAAAGAAATACTGTACAACTGAAATCTCACATTGATGTAAACTATTATGAACTCAATAGAAATAAAAAGATAAAAAATATACGTGCAGACAAATGAAAATGAAAACACAACATTCCAAATCTATGAGATATGGCAAAAGTGGTTCTAAGAGGGAAGTATATAACAACACAGGTATACCTCAACAAAGAAGAAAAATCTCGAATAAACAATCTAACAGTACACCTAAAGGAACTGGATAAAGAAAAACAAACAAAGCCCAAAATCAGTAGAAGGACAGAAATAATAAAAATCAGAGCAGAAATAAATGAAATAGAGACTAAAAAAACAATAGAAAAAGTGAATGAAACCAAGAGCTTGTTGATTGAAAAGACAAACAAAATAGACAAACCTTTAGCTAGACTCACCAAGAAAAAAAGAGAGGTTCAAATAAATAAAATCAGAAATGAAAAGGGAGAAATTACAAGGGACACCTCAGAAATACAAAAGATTATAAGAGAATACTATGAAAAGATATACACCAACGAATTGGATAATCTAGAAGAAATGGATAAATTCTTAGAATCATACAACCTTCCAAAACACAATCAAGAAGACTTAGATAATTTGAAAGAGCAATCACCAATAAGAAGAAAACAGTAATCAAAAACCTCCCTAAAAATAAAATCCCAGAACCAGACAGCTTCTCTGGGGAATTCTACCAAACATTCAGAGAAGAATTAATTCCTATCCCTCTCAATCTCTTCCAAAACATTGAAGAGGAGGGGAAGCTTCCTAACTCATTCTACAAAGCCAACATTACCCTGATACCAAAACCAGACAAAGATAACACAAAAAAAGAAAATTACAGGTCAATATCACTGATGAACATTGATGCAAAAATCCTCAACAAAATACTAGCAAATGGAATACAAAAATACGTTTAAAAGATCATACCATGATCAAGTGTGCTTTATTCCAGGAATGCAGGGATGGTTCAACATCCAGAAATCAATCAACATGATACATCACATTGACAAAATGAAGAATAAAAAACACATCATCATCTCAATAGACACAGGGAAATCATTTGACAAGATACAGTATCCACTTATAATAAAAACTCTGAAAAAAATGGCTGTAGAAGGAAAGTACCTCAACATAATAAAGGCCATATATGATAAACCCACAGCTAATATCATTCTCAATGGAGAAAAACTGAAAGCTATCTCTCTAAGTACAGGACCTGACAAGGATACCCACTTCCACCACTCTTTTTTAACACAGTATTGCAAGCCCTAGTCAGAATAATCAGGTAAGAAAAAGAAATAAAAGGGATCCAAATTGGAAAGGAAAAAGTGAAACTTTCACTATTTGCAGATGACATGAATTTATATATAGAAAACCCTAAGGAATCCACTAAAAAAATTTTTAGAAATAATAACTGAATACAGCAAAGTTGCAGGATACAAAATCAACATACAAATATAAGTTGTGTTTCTATACACTAACAATGAAGTAGCAGGAGAAATTAAGAATACAGTCTCATTTACAATTGCAACAAAAAGAATAAAATACCTAAGAATAAACTTAACCAAAGAAGTGAAACATCTGTACACTGAAAACTATAAAACAATGTTGAAAGAAATTGAAGAAGACACAATGAAATAGAAAGATATTCCATGTTCTTGGATTAAAAGAATTAACATAGTTAAGACGTCCATACTTTCTAAAGCAATCTATGGAATCAGTGCAATCTCTATCAAAGTTCTAACAACATTTTATACAAAAATAGAAGAAAGAATCCTAAAATTTATGTGGAACACCAAAAACCCTGAATAGCCAAAGGAATCCTAAGGATAAAAACAAAGCTGGAGGTATCACACTCCCTAATTTTAAAATATAATAAAAAACCGTAGTAACCAAAACAGAATGGTACTGCCACAAAAACAGACACACTGATCAATGGGACAGAGTCTAGAGCCCAGAAACAAACCCGCACATCTATGAACAGGTAATTTTCAACAAGGGAGCCAAGAAAATATAATGGAGAAAGGAAAATCTCTTCAATAAATCACCTTGGGAAAACTGGAAAGCCACATGCAAGAGAATGAAAGAAGGCTGTTATCTTACACCATACACAAAAATGCTCTAAATAGATTAAAGACATGAATACAAGACTTGAAATCATGAAGCTTCTAGAAGAAAACTTAGGCAGTATGCTCTTCAACATCGGTCTTAGCTGCATATTTTCAAATGCCATGTCTGACCTGGCAAGAGAAAAAACAGAAAAAATAAACAAATGGGACGACATCAAACTAAAAATCTTCTGCACAGCAAAGGAAACCATCAATGAAACAAGAAGACAACCTAACAATTGGGAAAAGATATTTGAAAACTATATATCTGATAAGGGGTCAATATCCAAAATATACAAAGAACACATAGGAAAAAAACCCTAATAATGCAATTAACATAGGCAAAAAATCTGAAGAGATATTTCTCCAATGAAGATATACCGATGACCAACAGGCACATAAAAGGATGTTCAACATGATTAACTATCAGTGAAATGCAAATCAAAACCACAATGCAGATATCACCTCACTCTCGTCAGAATGGCCATAATTAACAAGACAGGAAACAACAAGTGTTGGAGAGGATGTGGAGAGAAGGGAACGCTCATACACTGCTGGTGGGAGTGTAAACTGGTGCAGCCACTAGGGAAGACAATATGGAGATTCCTCAAAAACTTAAGAATAGAACTACCATATGATCCAGCTATCCCACTGTTGAGTATTTATACAAAGAAAGTGAAAACACAAATGCATAAAGATGTATGCACCCCTATGTTCATCACTGCATTATTCACAATAGCCAAGACTTGGAAGCAACCTGGGTGCCCATCAAGGGACAAATGTATTACGAAGATGTGGTATATACACACAATGGGCTACTACTCAGCCATAAGAAATGATGAAATCTGGCTATTTGTGACAACATGAACGGACCTTGAGGGTATTATGCTAAGCGAAATAAGTCAGGGGTAGAATGTCAAATATAGTATGATCTCACTCATAAGTAGAAGATAAAAACAATGACAAACAAACACATAGAAACAGACATTGGATTGGTGGTTACCAGAGGGGAAAGTGGGAGGGAGGAGTGCAAAGTCTGATTAGGCACATCTGTGTGGGATGGATTGTAATTAGTCTTTGTGGAGTGAACATGTAATCTACACAGAAATTGAAATAAAATCATGCACACCTGAAATTTATATAATGCTATAAACCAGTTACAATGAAAAAATTGGGTATTAATTTAATCACATAAACCATCCTTTATATTATCATCACCATTTTAAAGATAAGGAAATTTGGATGGTGGATTTGCCAAAGATTTTAAGTTAGAAGTATTGAAGCCAGAAATCAAACCCAAACATTTTGCTTCCATAGCCAGTGTTGTAGGCCACCTCCACAGTGCCAACCAAGTTTATTCTTAAATACCTTTTTTGAGCTACAGCTGAAGAAGAAAGACCCCATGGAAGAAATTAAAATTAAGCTGAACTATGGGAGCCATACAGGCATTAGCTCAATAGAGAAGAAGAGAAAAGATAGCCCAAGTGCCAAGAAAGTCAAATTTGGTATGGATATGACTCAGGAGTGTCTTTTGAGGCCTAAATTGCTCTATAATTAGATGCGATTACTTTTTAAAGCTATACTAATTTCCTGGGTTGTATAAACCATTATAGTGGTTAACTTGGTGGGCTTTGAAGTCAGAAACACTCTAGTTTGAGTCTACATTGAGCAGTTAAAGGTAACCTTATGAAAATTATTTTATCACTTTACATCTTTGTTTTCTCATCCACAAAATGAGAATATTAACAGTGCATACATCATAAAGTTAAGAAAGGTAATTCAATGTAAATGACTGAGTACAACGTCTGGCACAAAAGAAAGCTCAATAAATTTCAATCTTGTTGATGATTATGATGCTTTTGTAGTTTTAGTTATCGGGTAACTATGCCATACAATATATTTCTAAACTTTCCAAAGTCTGCTACTTCTAAACTTGGTTGTTCAGAAAAAATTCATTGTCACATTGAGAAAACATGACTCCCTGGGGAACCCTTTACCTCATTAAGCCAATACTTTGTTAAAAATTTGTACCACTCAAAATCTGATAGTAGTGGTTAAAACTGCCCTAGTCTACTGGACTCTCAACATTCCAGGGGAGCAAATTCTGATTTTTTTTTACTTTTCAGAACTTGCCCTTGATACTTCGTAGATTTGGGTTCATATATTTAGTCATAGGGGAGTAGGCATGAGTATGACAATGCAGTCTGTGAATGGTTCTGGAACTGATTTTGACTGCCATGTTTAAGCACTATGACTCAATATAACTTTTGTTTAGGTGCTAGTTTTAACCTGGCTAATATAATACTCAGAATAACAGAGGCCAGAGGCTTCCATTTCTCATTATGAATGAAAAACCTGTATTAGAATAACACTTCTAATTAGGATAACTACAGAATTTGTAAAAAAAAAAAAAAAAGAAAGAAAGAAAGAAAGGAAGAAAAGTAAATAAATGTACCTGTTCAAAATCATCAGAAAGCAAACTAGGCAGCTGTAATTTGAAAGAGCAAGATCCCAGGGACAAGGGGAAAACACTGAAGAGAGTTTGACTTTCTCTTCCACTTGTCCCTCCAGGGCATTTGCTCATTCCTAGATAAGCATGGACTAAGTGCTGAATAAACAGCAACATCTCAAAACTTTTGACACTTTAATGGGGCTTATGAGACAAAAATGTTTAGGACAACCAAGGCAGCCAGACCTTGAAGTGCAAGATTTTGAAGATATTGAGAACTCATTAGATAGGTTTAATAGCAGAGTAAGCAAAACATAGGACAGGATTAGTGTCCTGGAAGATAAGTCACTATACTAAGTTTTAATATAAATATTAAAACACAAAGAAAAATGATGCAAAATACCAGAGAACATTAGTGTCATATGGGACATGGTACAAATAAACCTAACATATATATAACTAGAGCACAGTCAAGAGGACAGAAACAATGGGTTTGAAATAATACCAGAAGTACATTTCTAGATGCATAGGTAAATGAAAAATTTCCAAAACTAGATCCAAAATAGATCAAGTTACAAAATCAAGAAGCACTGTGAACACCAATGAAAAACAATATGGAAAAAGTGCACAATGGCACATCTTAGTAAACCCGATGGAAACGAAATGAAATGAGAAATTGTTAAAAATAGAATAATAAAATATTTCTTTCACTGTAGGAGGAAAACAATAAGATGTTTCAAATAAAACAGTGGAAGTCAGAAAGAGAATGACATCTTTAAAGAGCTAAAAACAATGCTAATGAAGAATTCTATATCCTATCCATAGAATGTCTATATTTTATACCCATAAATTTTAAAATGATGATGAAAAAAATGTTTTAAGAGAAACAAAAACTGACGTAATCTGTAGCCCACAGACCTACACCATGTGAAATACAAAATAAAGCTCCTCAAGTCTAAAAAATTGATCCTGGATTGAAGCATAGAAAAGAAGGATGAAGTGAAGAATACTGAAAGTATAAATAGATGATTAAATATAAATTGAGCATTATGGTGGCATAAGATCTCTCTCCTTTTTGTTCCCCTTTTTTTAACAACTAATTAGGCATCCATTTATGAATAAAAGTGCCTATTTGGGAGTTGTGAGACCCAGCACCATACAGCAAAGGACCTGGGAGGAATCTTGCCCACCTGTGCATTCAGTAATAGGCAGACAGACCTCAGTAAGTACTGGAGAACCAGCAAGAGCCAGCAAACCTGCCCCAATTCCTCTTAGTCCAAGACAGGAAAAACCTGAAGAGTGCTAACTTGAGCAGACACCCACAGATGAAAGAGATTTGTAAAAGTCCAGCTTTACTAAGGGGAGATTCCAGAATGCCATTGGAGAAAAAAATACAAGTGTGGATGCATTGGATCAGATAAAAGAAATTTTGACAATGCTACTTTTTCTCCAAAATGACACAATGCAGGACTGAACTAGGCAGCAGTGACCTATCCACAGGGGAAAAGGAGAGTGGTTAGTGAGTGTCAAACTACCCCAGCTGTGTGGCACCCTGCTGTAGAAACCTATTTCACTCCAGCAGTACCCATTGTACTGAGGTGGGACCTCCATGACTAGGGGGAAGGAAGAGATTGGGAAAGAGGCAGCTAAGAATATCAAAGGGCATTAAAGGGATGTGGCTGCTGTTCATGCTATCAGCATGAAATAGACTGTTTTATTTATAAGATGGTTACGTAAGCCTAATGGTGACCACAAAGCAAAACCAGAGTAGATTATAAAAGACAAAGAAAGGGTGAACAGAGGGGCTGGCCCAATGGCATAGTGGCTTGGCATACTCTGCTTTGGCAGCCCAGGTTCTTGGGTTTGGATCCCAGGCACAGACCTACACCACTAGTCAGCCATGCTGTGGCAGCAACCCACAAATAAAGTGGAGCAATATTGGCACAGATGTTAGCTCAGGGATAAACTTCCTCAAACAAAAAAAGAAAAAAAAAAGAAAATACATTAAAAAAAGAGAAAGAAAAGGGAAACAGAGCATACCACCATGGAAAATCACTAGTACACAAAGGTAAGTATTTACAGAGGAAAAAAGAAATAATATAACTGAAAAACAGCCAGAAAGCAATTAATAAGATGGCATTAGTAAGTCCTTACATATCAAGAATTACTCTAAATATAAATGTATTGAATCTACCAATTGAAAGGCACCAAATGGCTGGCTGGATAGAAAAACAAGACTCAACAACATGCTACCTACAAGAGACTCATTTCAGATTTAAGCACAGAAAATTCACTTCACACTTAAACATACTCATAGGCTGAAAGTGAAGGAATGGAAAAGATATTCCAGGGAAGTGGAAACCAAAATAAAGTGGTAGTAGCTATACTTATATCATACAAAATAGACTTTAAGTAAAAAATGATAACAAGAGACACAGATGGTCATTATATAATGATAAAGGGTTAAATTCATCAAGTAAATATAACAATTGTAAATATATATGCACTCAACATGGGAGCACCTCAAAATATTAAGTAAATACTAATAGGTCTAGGGAGCCAGCCCTGTGGCCAAGTGGTTAAGTTCACATGCTCTGCTTTGGTGGCCCAGGGTTCTCCAGTTTGGATCCTGGACACAGACCAATACACAGCTCATCAAGCCATGCTGTGGTGGCATCCCATATAGAAGAGCTAGAGTGACTTACAACTAGGATATACAACTACGTGCTGAGACTTTAGGGAGAAAACAAAAAGAGGAAGATTGGCAACAGATGTTAGCTCAGGGCCAATCTTCCTCACCAAAAAGCATAAAAAAAGTACTAATAGGTCTGAAGGGAGAAATAAACTATACATTACTGTTACGGGACTTTAGTACTCCACTTTCAGCAATGATAGCTCAGCCAGACAGAAAATCAGAACAGAAGCATTGAACCTGAGCCATACATTAGACAAATTGGACCTAACAGGCATTTATAGAACATTCCACCCAACAGTAGTAGAATACACATTCTTCTCTAGTGCACACAGAACAGTCTCCAAGATAGATCATATGATAGGCTATAAGACAAGTCTTAGCAAATTAAGAAAATTGAAATCATACCAGGTATATTTTCTGATTACAGTAGTATAAAACTAGAAATCAACAACAGAAGGAAAGCTTAAAAATTTAGAAGCATGTGGAAATTAAACAACACAGTTCTGAACAACCAATGGATCAAAGAAGAAATCAAAAGGGAAATGAAAATACATCTCAAAAAAAAAAGGAAAATTGAAACACAACATACCATAAGCTATGGGATGCTGCAAAAGCAGTTCTGAGAGCAAGGGTTAGAGTAATAAACACCTACATTAAGAAGCAAGATCTTAAATAAACAACCTAACTTTACACCTCAAAGAACTAGAAAAAGAAGAACAAACTAAGCCCAAAGTCAGTAGAAGGAAGGAAATAATAAAGATCAAAGCAGGAATAAAATGGAGACCATAAAAACAATAAAAAAGATCCACAAAATTAAGAGGTAGTTTTTCAAAAAGATAAATAAAATTGACAAACCTTTAGCTAGACTAAGACAAAGAGAGAAGACTCAAATAAAATAAGAAATAAAAAGAGAGACATTACTGGGCTGGCCCCGTGGCCGAGTGGTTAAGTTCACGCGCTCCGCTGCAGGCGGCCCAGTGTTTCGTTAGTTCGAATCCTGGGTGCGGACATGGCACTGCTCATCAGACCACGCTGAGGCAGCGTCCCACATGCCGCAACTAGAAGAACCCACAACGAAGAACACACAACTATGTACCGGGGGGCTTTGGGGAGAAAAAGGAAAAAATAAAATCTAAAAAAAAAAAAAAAAAAAAAAAGAGAGACATTACATCATTTACTACAGAAATATGTAGGCTCATAAGAGACTACCATGAACAATTATATGACTTATATGCCAACAAATTGGATAACCCAGAAGAAGTGCATAAATTCCTAGAAACAGACAACCTACCAAGAGGAAAATAGAAAATCTGAGCAGACCAATAATGAGTAGGAGTTTGGATCATTAATCAAAAAGATCCCAAAACGGAGAAGCCCAGCACCAGATGCCTTCACTGGTGAATTCTATAAAACATTTAAAGAAGAATTAACATCAGTATCTCTCAAACTCTTCCAAAAAATTAAAGAGGAAGGAACACTTCCAAAGTCATTTTACAAGGCCAGCATGACCCTGATACCAAGCCAGATAAGGACACACACACACACAAACTATAGACCAATATCCCTGATAAACTTGGATGAAAAAGTTCTCAACAAAATATTAGCAAATTAATTCAGCAGCAGAATAAAAGGATCATTCACCATGACCAAGTGGGTTTTATCCTTGGGGTGCAAGGATGGTTCAACACACGCAAATCAATTAATATGAAACATCCAACTAATAGACTGAAAGATAAAAATCATATAATCATCCCAGTAGATGAAGAAAATGCATTTGACAAAATATCCTTTCATGATAAAAACCTCCAGCAAATTGTTGTAGAAGGAACAACGTCAACATAATAAAGGTCATATATAACAAACACAGAGCTTACATTATACTCAATGGTGAAAAATAACAGCTTTTCCTTTAATATCAGGAGAAAGACAAGGGTGCCCACTCTCACCACTCTTATTCAACATTGAACTGGAACTCCTATTGTAAGCAAATAGGCAAGACAAAGAAATAAAAGGCATCCAAATCACAAAGGAAAATGTAAAATTGTTATTTGCAGATGATATTATATTATATATCTAAAATCCTAAAGACTCAATCAAAAAGCTATTGAAATTAATCAATGAATTCAGTAAAGTTTTCAGATAGAAGATCAAGATATAGATATTAGTTGCTTTTCTATACACTAACAGTGAAATATCCGAAAGAAAAATAAAGAAAACTATCTCATTCACAATAGCCTTGAAAACAATAAAATACTTAGGAATGAATTTAACCAAGGAAGTTAAAGACCTATAAAATGAAAACTACAAGGGGCCAGTCCCTTGGCCTAGTGGTTAAGTTTGGTGGGCTCTGCTTTGGGGACCCAGGTTCAGTTCTCAGGTGCAGCCCTACACAACTCATCAGCAGCCATACTGTAGTGCTGACCCAAATACAAAATAGAGGAAGATTGGCATAGATGTTACTCAGGGTGAATCTTCCTCAGCAAACAACAACAAAAAAAACTACAAGACTTTCATGAAAGAAATTGAAGATATAGGTAGTTCACATGCTCTGCTTTGACAGCCTGGGATTTGCAGGTTTGGATCCCAGGTGTGAACCTTTGCACTACTTATCAAGCTATGCTGTGGCAGGTATCCCACATATAAAATAGAGGAAGATAGGCACGGATGTTAGCTCAGGGCCAATCTTCCTCAGCAAAAAGAGGAGGATTGAGGGCCAGCCCCATGGCTGAGTGGTTAAATTTGCGTGCTCTGCTTCAGCAGCCCAGGGTTTCACCAGTTCAAATCCTGGACACAGACATGGCACCACTCATCAAGCCATGCTGAGGAAACATTCCACATGCTGAAGCTAGAAGGACTCACAGCTAAAAGTACACAACTATGTACTGGGGGGCTTTGGGAGAAAAAGGAAAAATAAAATCTTTAAAAAAATAATGAAAAAGAAAGAAAAAAAAGAGGAGGGTTGGTGGCAGATGTTAGCTCAGGGCTTATCCTTCTCAAACAAAAAGAAAAGAAAGAAAGAAATTGAAGATACAAATGGAAAGTTATCATAAGTTTATGAACTGGAAGAATTACTATTGTTAAAATGTTCATACTACTCAAAGTCATTTATAGATTCAATGCAATCCCTATAAAAATTTCAGTGATTTGAAGATACAAACAGAAAGTTATCCTAAGTTTATGGATTGGAAGAATTACTATTGTTAAAATGTTCACACTACTCAAAGCCATTTATAGATTCAATGCAATCCCTATAAAAATTCCAGTGGTTTTTCACAGAAATAGAAGAAAAAAATCCTAAAATTGGTATGTAACCACAAAGTATCCTGATTAGTCAAAGCAATCATGAGAAAGAAGAGCAAAGCCAATGACATCACACTTCCTGATTTCAAACTATATTGCAAATCTATAGTAATTTAAAATGTATGGTACCGGCATAAAAATAGACACATATACCAATGGAACAGAATAGAGAGACTAGAAATAAACCCCCATGAACATGGTGAACTAATATTTGACAAGGTAGCCAAGAACACTCAAGGGAGAAAGGATCGTTTCTTCAAAAATTGGTGCTGGGAAAACTGGATAAGCACATGCAAAAACATAAAATTGTACCCCTATCTTACACTACGCACAAAAATTAATGCCAAACAAATTAAAGACTTAACCATAGGACCTGATACTGTAAAATTCCTAGAAGAAAACATAGGCAAGAAATTTCTTGACATTGATGTTGCAATGACTTTTTGGATATGACACCAAAAGCACAAGCAACAAAAGCAAAAATCAACAAGTGAAACTACTTCAAACTAAAAAGCTTCTGCACAGCCAATGAAATAATAAACAAAATGAAAAGGCAACTGTGATTACAGTTGTGACTTATAATAAGTACATACTTGGTTTTCATCCCTGGTTCTGGCACAGAGCTCCTAAAACTCGTGGAATTTGCTAAGTGATGAGAGAAATGAAGGTTGCTTTTGTTGTGTTAATGAGGTGACTTTTAGGAAGCATAGCAGGATGGGGCTGGTCACCAGAGTAACCAACCATGTGATTAGAAGGTTGGAACTTTCAGTCACATTCCCCTGACCTCCAGGGAAGGGAGAGAGGCTGGAAGTCGAATCAATCTCTAATGACCAATCATTTAATCAAGCATGCCTATGTAATTACGCCTCAATAAAAACCCAAAAGGAGAGGGTTCAGAGAGCTTCTGGGTTCGTGAACACATGGAGATGTGGGGAGAATGGAATGCCTGGAGAGAGCATGGAAGCTCTGCATACCTTCACAAATACCTTGCCCTATGTATCTTTTCCATCTGGCTGTTCCTGAGTTATATCCTTTTGTAATAAACTGGCGATATAGTAAGCAAAATGTTTCTCTGACTTCTGTGAGCTGCTCTAGCAGATTAATTGAACCCAAGGAGGAGGTCATTGGAACACTCAATCTATTAGCTGATCAATCAGAAGCACAGGTGACAATGCGGACCTGACTGGTGTCTGAAGTAGGTAGGGGAAGTCATGTAGGATTAAGCCCTTAACCTGTAGAGTCTGACGCTATCTCCAGATAGATAATATCAGAAATGAGTTGAAATGGCAGACACTCCACTAGTGTCACAGAATTGTTTGGTATTGTGGGAATGTTCTTGCACGTTGGAAATTTCAATTGGAAATTGGAAATCCTTAGCAACCTACAGAATGGGAGAAAATATTTGCAAACTGTATTTCCAATAAGGGGTTCATATCCACAGTATATAAAGAATTTATATAACTCAATAACAAAAATGCAAAAAATCTGGGTAAAAAATGTCCAAAGGAACTGAATAGACATTTTTCCAAAGAAGACTTTCAAATGGCCAACAGGTATGTAAAAAGATGTCCAGCATCACTAATCATCCAGGAAATGCAAATCAAAACTAAAGTGCGATATCACTTCACACATGTTAGAATGACTATCATTGAGAAGACAGGCGAAAACAAGCGTTGGTGAGGATGTGGAGAAAAGGGTATCCTTGTGCACTGTTGGTAAGAATGTAAACTGGTTCAGCCACTATGGAAAACAGTATGGTGGTTCTTAAAAAGATTAAAAATAGAATTTTCACATAATTCAGCAATCTAACTTTGGGGTATATATTCAGAGGAAATGAAAACAGGATAGCAAAAGATATCTGCTCTCCCATGTTTACTGCAGCCTTATTCACAACAGGGAAGATATGGAAACAACCTAAGTATCTCTGAACAGATGAATGGATAAAGAAGATGTGGTATATGTATACAATGGAATAGTCAACGTTGAGAAAGAAGGATATTCTTTTGTCATTTTGGACAACACTAATGGACCTTGAGGGCATTGTGCTTAGTTAGACAAGCCAGAGGATGACAAATATTGTATAATATCACTTATATGTGAAATCTAAAATAGCCGACTTCATAGAAACAAAAAGTAGAATGGTGATTATCAGGGGCTGTGGGTGGACAAACTGGGGAGATGTTGTTAAAGGATACAAACTTGCAAATGGTAAATGAGTAAGTTCTGGAGATTTAATGCACAGCATAGTGGTTATAATCAACAATACAGTATTACATTTTCAAAATCGCTGAGAGACTAAATCTTAAATGTGCTTACCACGAAAAAGAAATGTTCATTATATGACATGATAGAGGTGTTAATTAAAGCTATGTTGGTAATCATATGGCACTATATAAATGTATCCAATCAACCTTGTGGTATGCCTTAAATTTACACAACGTTAGATGTAAATTATACCTCCATAAAAAATAAATTATTAAATATACATTAATAATAAATCAATATCAACTTTAAAAAAATAAAAATGATGTCTGCGGAATTCAAGCATATATGTGTATATTATATGTATATATACACACACATACGTTTAATTAAAATTTATTATAATGATAGCACAAAAGATAGGAAAGGTAAATGGAATTAAAGTTCTCTATGGTCCTTGCATTATTTGAAAATGGTAAATGTGCTAATTTTTGCTTTTAAGTCAAAGATGCATGTTGTAATCTCTAAAAGAATAGTACAAAGAATATATAACTGATTATCTAATAGAGGAGAAATAAAGAATAATAATAGTAAATTTGATTAACCCAACTGAGGACAAAATAGAAAAAGCAAGGAAAATAGCACAAATAGGAAATAAATAGTTCATGGTAGATGTAAATCAAACTATCAAAAATTATATTAAATATAATAGACTAAATATCCCATTTAAAAGGCAGAGAGGTCTGACTGCAAAAATATGCATACAAAACCCCATAATATATGCTACTTACTGAGGTACATCCTAAGTACTGGAACACAGAAAGCTTAAAAATAATGTATTAAAAAATATATACCATGCAAACACTAGCCAGAACAAAGTTGAACTAGTTATACTTCACACAAGAAAAAAAGAGATGTTAACTCAAGACATATTACTAGAGACAAAGAGAAATACTTTATAAAAATAGATGGATCAGTTCAACAGGAAGGTAAAATTGTTCTGAATTTGAATGACTCTAATAGCATAGCCTCAATATATCCAAAAGAAAAGTTGTGAGAATTAAAAAGAGAAATAGACAAATAGATTTTAACTCATTTATCTCTGTAACTAATAAAACAAACCAAAAATCCATAAGGATATAAAAGGCTTGACTGATAAAAAATGGTAAAACATTGGATTGTATAGAAATAAATTCTGTACCCACCAACTGCAAAAATTGACTATATTCTGGGCATTAAAGAAACTATTAGCCAATTTCAAAGGAGAGAAACCATACAAAATATGTCCTTTAACCACAGACTAATTAAGCTAGAAATCGATAATAAAAAAATACTTAGAAAATTTCCATATCACTGTAAATGAAGAAATTTGCTTCTAAATAATCCATAAGTCAAAGAATAAATTACATTGGAAAATAGAAAATACTTTGAGCTGATGATAACTGCAAAACTCAAGTAAAATAATAAATAACAACAATAATAATATCAGTATTAGCACCTAAAACATTAATTAACATCACCTAACACATTAAGCATTTAATATATGCCAGGTTCTAAACTAAAACCTTCACATGCATTATCTCTGGGGTTCTCAACAATGGCCATCTATTAGAATCATATAGAAAACTTTTATAAAATGATGTTCAAACTCCATCTAAACTAATTACATAAAAATC
Organism: Equus quagga; assembly: GCF_021613505.1. NCBI lineage: Eukaryota > Metazoa > Chordata > Mammalia > Perissodactyla > Equidae > Equus > Equus quagga. The sequence goes on along the minus strand of NC_060276.1, from coordinate 59,907,739 downwards.
TCTGTGAGTGGGTAGCAGTCATCAACATTTTTGTAAAAGGTCTTTTGGTGATCTTAACATGTAGCCTGGATGAAGAACTATTGTATTATATTATTTGATCACTACAGCAAACTTATGAGGTATTACTATTATCAATGCCTTCATTTTCATAAGAGAAAACTGGGATAAAAAGAGGCTAAATAACATACTCTGGGTCACACAGCTAGACAAGGTAATGAGTTAGCCAATTATTTTTTCCCACAGCTATAGGGAAATGCTATGGTCTCTCCACCCTCTGATAGCCACATTGTATTGGTTTAGTGGCTTTGAGGTGCCTTCCTCCTGAGTTACATTGGGGTTCCCTCAGTGACACCTAAAACTTCTCTGGAGTTTAGGACAAAAGCCAGAATGTTTAGTCAAATCAAGCCATAGCATGTCCCTAACCCACCTTTCACCAATCCTTCTTCTGTGTATGTTTTTGCTAGAATGAAAATTTCCACCAATTCAACGAAAACTTTCCTGGCTGTGTCTCCAGATATAACTACACACTCTCACTTGCTGCACTATACAGCGGTAAGACTTCTATGATAGAAGCTCCTTGCGGGCAGAGGCTACATGTTATTTGCTTCAGTATCCCCGAAAGTTAGCTCAGTGCTTGCAACACAGTAGGTGCTTAGTAATGGTGACTGGATGAATAGATGAACGAGGAAGGAGTCTCTCCTACAATTATCAGTGGCATCAATCAGGAGGTTTCCAATGTATTTCCCTCCTCATCCTGGATAAAAGCCAAATAAGTCAGCCCTTTGATTTTTTTCAGGCTGAGAGTGAAGAGATACTGTGTTGAAGGGCAAAGTTGCCCTCCTGGATATAAATCTCAAATTTAGAAATGTTCCCCAAACTTCTTTAGTTGGCCGATGGTTTCCTATTATGGCTAACATTTCTTTGGTACTTACAGTGTGCCAGGTTACTTATATCTGAATTCGGCTTCAAAACAACCCCAGGAATTAGATACTATTACTATCCTTATTTTACAGATGAGAAGACTGAGTTTATAAGAGGTTAAATGACTTACACAACATTACCTAATCATTTTCCTTTGCACATGACCATAAGATGGAACTATAAGACTGCATTGCTTCTCAAATACTGATAATAATAGCTAAGCTTAAGATATCCTGAGCACTCATTTGCCAGACACTCTGAAAAGTGCTTCACATACATGATTTCACTTACTTCTCACAAACAACTGTGAGAGCTAAGTACTATTATCCCCAGTTTTTACTATTGAAAAAACCTAAGTTTTAAAGTTATTAAATAACCTAGCCAAATCCACCCAGACCTCTTCTGTGTCCTCCTCTCTTTTTATCCTCCTCCTCTTTAACTAATCTCAAGTTACAGTGGCTTTCTTTTAAGTTGGCTACAACACCAACTTCTTTTTCACCTTAGGACTTTACACACATACTTTTCTATGCCCTCAGTGCTTTCCTTGCCTGCTCTGCTTAAATTACTTCTCATTTTTCAAGTCTCAGTTTAAACATTATTTTCTCAGAAAGATCATTCCTTAATTGAACCTCAACTCACAGGTTTAACTCGTCACTGCTGTTTTACTCTCACATAAACATAAACACTTATACTTTTTCTTCAAAAGACTTAAAGCAACTCAAAAATTATTAATTTAAATTAATTTGGGTGTCTCTGTTAAATATTTCCTCTACTGGATAGCAAGTTCCATGAAGGTGAGTACGAGATGTTTTAATTATTGTTCTATATCTAGTGCCTGGCACTTAGAAGGCAGCCAAAAAACACATGTTCAAGGAATAAATAAAACCAGGCCTCAAACCATAGATTTCTAATTCCTGGCATGTACTCCCAATAACTAGTTGACTAAAACCTCTTTGTAAATTATTTTCTCAGCCTATGGTTATCTCTCAAGACAATGGATCTCATAAACTTTATTAGGTAAAATAATATTTATTTTCATTTTCCCTAGATATCCCATTTCAATCAGTAAAGGAAGCCCTTTCATTCTACTTTAGCAGAATTTCATTGGGGAAGCAACCTATTTTTCCTCTTTGTATCCTTTGTGGATTTGTGGACTTTGATCCCTTCCATAATCAGCACTCATCTTTCCAGATTGAAGAATCTCAATTTTTTTAATGTGTCCTGTCTGTTTGAGGTCACCCCTCAGCTCCTCTGCTCCCTCGATCCTTTTATAGTGTTATTTTATTGTGGATGGTCTTAATAAGTGAACTAAATAACTACATTGACATTCCAATAGATGGTATCAACAGTTGAATTCTTAGACAATAATGAAAAACAAAAACAAAACAAAACAGCAAAAAAGCACTTTGACCAGAAAATACATGTTGATTTGTGAGATATGTATAGCCTTGGTCAGAGTTTCCATTCAGAGTGATGCTATGTCAGTTATCAAAATAACTTTAAAATTTTGTTTTTTATCCTATTGTTACGCCATACCTCTGCAATATATCATTTTCGTTATTTAATAAAGTTTGTAATTGTCAATAAATTCTTCATTGCTTCCAAAGTTTACTTATTTCAGTCTCCAAAATGATGCTTAACCTGAATTTATGAAGGACATATAGACGTTATCTACTAAGAACAAGAAAATCCGGGTCATCACTGTCTAAAAAAGAAAAGGTCAGTTTAGATGGAGTTACTGTTTTCTGGCATTTCAAAGGAAATGTTGAAGCTATGATGACATTGACAAATTGCCAGTATTTATTTAAATGGTGTAATGCAATCTACTAGTAGTTCTACAATCTGTGTTTTTTAAGCAGTTGACCGGAGCGACTAATGCAAACAAATTAGCCTCCTGTGTGCTGGCTGTATTCTATTGGCAATTAAATATCACAATCCTGCATTATTTTATATATAAACTCTACTATCTAAATCATTTTATTGAATGCAAATGGTAAAATTATAACACGTATGTCTTTGTTACGATCAGTAACAATCATTTCTATAAATTGCACACGCAAAATGTATTTAAAGTTCAATCTAGAAAAAAATATGTAAGTAGCATAATGACTCTCCTCGATACTAATCAAGGTCCTTTGCATTGCTGCAAGAGTTTTCCTTTGAGACTCAAATTTGAGCCCTTGGTCTCCATTGAGATATGTTTTTTGTCTTTCTAGTTAGTGTCATATAAATTAAGTAAATTTAACTAGAAAAGAAAATAAGTAAGCTAAATAAAGGCCATGAGTGATAACCATTCTTTACCTGTAGGGATTATCTAAAACTGGGACAAAGGCTTTTTCTGTATAGCACACTAAAGTGACCAAAATCAATCTACGTGTATCTACTTTTCCTTCCTAAATGTCCAAAGCTCAATTACCAAGCAGTGACTTGTCCACTGAAGAGTCAGTTCCGTTCAGTTATTAGGCTGATCTCAACAATCAGTCTCAGTTATATCTGGCTGCTCAATGATCAACCTACAAATGGTTGATCCAAATAATAATGACGAGAGCCTGAAAATCAATTTTTCAAAGGCCCAGGTTTCAAAATACTTTACATGACCATCGCTTATGTATAGAATATGTGTTTAACAAGGCTGTTAAGGCCTCTAGAGGAACAGCTTTTGAGGAAAAAAAGTACTTTATGAGAAAAAAAAGAAAGGAAAATTTATTGCTTATATAGATCTAGCAAGATGAATAAACATGTTATTTGAACATGTTTTTGTTCTTGACAGTATGAGGTGTTTTGTAGAAAATAACGTGATTATTGATAAATGAAAATATTCTTTATTTCTTTTGATAGAAATTATTATATGTTGGTATAGTTTCTTCTATTGAAATGATACTTAATTGTGTTTTTCGGTGGGCTTGAATGCTAAAGGATTTATTCCCTCCACTACTCCATAATTATTCAAATTTGTTTTAACTTGTAATTCAATTCAACTCAGTTATTAAACACATGTTGTGAGCAAATAATTGTATTAGGAGTGATAGAAGGAAAAAAACTTTCCAAAGGCTACCCAGCAAGAATTTACAACCATGTGGGAGGTGAAAATGTGTATGTACATGTTTATATAGAACTGTAATGGGTGGATTTCTTAAAATGTTAAACAAAAAGCCAAAACGTTTTATTATTAATTGCAAATAGCTTAATATTTACCAAACATATTGCTAAGCTTTTTACATGTATTTCCTCATTTTATCCATACAATTACCCTATAAGTCACATTCTAATTTTAAGAAGAAACTAAGACATAGAAAAATTGTATCCAAGTCTTAATTATGCACTATGATCTTAAAAGCAAAAGAGAAATGTAATATCATTCAAGTGTCTAAAAATTGTTTGTTGGTTTTGAGAAGAGCCTTAAAGAAACAATTTGATTTTTCTACAGGAGGCTATTGTGAGGATGGGCGTTCAAAGAAAAGAAAATAGTTTTTGCAAAGTTCTTAAACCAAGAAAGTTTATAGTTTGTAAAATGGCGAATATAAGTGGGATATAGTGGCTGAGAGTGTGAGCTCTGGTATCAGTTTTGTTGTTCATGTTGTCAAGTCAGTTTTGACTCCTAGCGACCCTGTGACAGCGGAGGGGAGCCCTGCTCAGTGTTTTGTTCTATCCTCTCAACTTCTGGTGCTAAATCAGACAATGTTCTGCTGCTATTCATAGGGTTTTATGGCCAATCTTTTAGGAATTGTGTGACCAGGTCCTTCTACCTGGTCTATCTAGTCTGGAAGCTCTGCTGGAACCTGTCCACCATGGGTGACCCTGCTGGTATTTGAAATATTGGTGGCATAGCTTTCAGCATCACAACAACATGCAGCTTCCACAGTATGACAAGAATAGTTGAATTCAAAATCCTGCCATTAGCTTTGTGATCTTGGGAAAATTACTTAACTTTTCTGTGTGTCATGTGACTCATCTGTAAATGAAAATTATAATTATACCTTCCATATATGGTCTTTTTAGAATTAAATGAGATAATTCATATAAAATGTTTAGAATAGGGCCTGGCACACAATAAGAAATTAATGCATCATTTTATTATTATCAATAGTGGTAAGTAGCATAAAGAGAGTGGCATAATAATATAGCACGATTCTACTAAACCTCTAGAGCATACTTTCTTTTGTACTCCATCTAGTACCTAGCAAAGAGCTGGCATAGCCCACATTGACCACTTCCCCCTTTAGACTCCAATTTCTTTAGTTTTCTATACAAGATACTCAATAAATTCTTAATCTTTCCGTGATCACTCCATTTAAAAGTGTCTTTTCTTCTCTGAATTTCTATTTCAGAAATTATCTGGGACAATTTTTAAGACTCACATATTATAGTTACTTTTTTTACTTTTTATGTGGCTTATTACTCCAAAGAGACTTCAAACTTTTAGAGGGTAGAGAACGTGTATTATGTAACTGTGTAGTCCCTCCAGCACCCAACGTGTTATATAGTAACAGTTATTTCTTAAGCTCACTAGTTTCCTATGGGTAAATTATATAGTTCATTTATAGTGGTTTATTGGTTAATAATAATAGTAGTTCACATTTATTAAGTACCTACTATATACACGTCAGACACTATGTTTTATTCATATATCACCAATTTTCACAACAATTCTATTGACAACCATAAAGATCTAGATGAGGGTAATGAATGAATAAATTGGAATAAACTTAAGAAATGAAAAAGGTAATTGTAATGGAATCATGAGAATTGTCTAAAAAATTCTATGCTTATATCTTGAAGGATCATGAAAGGAAAGACCTTAGTTGAGATAGTTTACATAACTGTTCCTCTACCAAGTGGATAATTTCACCCTTTTACTCTCATTTTGTTTTTTTAAACATCTTTGACAGTGTCCTTTTAATCACTGTATAGTCGCCAAACTCCTAGAGCTTTCTGAGTCTCCATTAACTACTCCATGTTCCTTAACCAATCATTATAAGATTAGTGCTTCTTAGTACTATGTATCCAGCCAAGACTGTCATGGGCAATATTGGTCTTCTATGCCCTGTCTGTCTTTGCTATTGCCAGTTCTTCCCCAAAGCCCAAATAGGCTCCTTAGTCTCCTCAGTGTTTTATTATTTTTTTAGTAGTTATTAACTAATTCTTCTAAGATGTTAATGCTAGTTTTTGTTGTTGGTGGTGATTTTTTAAATTTTTTTTGTGAGGAAGATTGGCCCTGAGCTAGCGTCTGTTGCGAATCTTCCTCTTTTTTCTTTTTTTTCCTCCCCAAAGCCCCAGTAAATAGTTGTAAGTCCTTCTAATTCTTCTATGTGGGACACCACCACAGCATGGCCTGAGGAGCAGTGTGTAGATCCATGCCCAGGGTCCAAACTGGCGAATCCTGGGCACCCAAAGTGGCGTGTGTGAACTTAACCACTATGCCAGCAAGCCGGCCCCTTAATGCTAGTTTTTACCTAAACTCTTTTATCTTATTTATGTAACCTTTTACATGAGCCCTTCCCTGTTTATAATAGGGGTCATTCTATCTTAATAAAGGAGTCTGGATCATTTTGAAAGCCTTACATAACCAGGTATTCTAAATGATGACAGTGCAGTTTGTTTGGAGGAGACCCTTTTGCTCAGGGGACAAAGATGCCATGCCTAGAACTCAATAAACCTCAAATTGTATCTTGTAAGCAGCCACATTTCTGATGATTTCAAAGGCCATCTCTGCTTCACTTCCCCCCTTGTCTAGTATTTCCTTCTTTTGATAAGGTTTCCATGCTCTTCATTGCTATCGTCCAAGGCTGCCTCTTCAACTCTTGAGTTCCCTCCTCATTTGTGTCTTTCTACTTTTGTTCTTGTTATGGATCACCCCTCCCCATCTACTTATCTTTTAAATATCATTTCCTCCTATATGTTTGCCGTGAGTAATACTATTTCCTGGTTTTTTGAACTTCAGCCCTTACAATTATTACCCCAATTAAGATGTTCAGGTCTACTGTACTGATGTTCCACATTCTGCATTGAAATTCTCCTTTTATGATTGCTTCATATGCATGTTCAATTAGTGATAAGTTCTTACTTAGTAAATTAGATAGGTGAGATTTCCTTAATGGCAGTGTAAGCACCTGTGAAAATCCACTCCCCCATTAAAGCAATGAGATTGTTGAAAAAAATGTCAAATCAACTTTTTCAGTACTTGGGAAATTAACCAAACGCTGGGAACAATCCAATGAGCATTTACTCAAGAAAAACTACTCAATATCAGGAATAATAGCACACTCTCTACAACTTCATGATAATCTTAAAAACAATAGTCTTTCAACCATGGTAACTGGTTGGTCAGACCAATAACTTATAAACCAGCTACCAAAAACCACCGAAGAACAGACCAAACTTAGAGCTCCTCAAAAAGTTCCATCCTCAGCGCATTGTCACTATTTGACCCGTTTGGTAGTTCCCTAGAAAGGCTCCATTCACAGGGGTTGTAATTATTTGACCTAACTTTGAGCTCAATCACTGAGGAAAGTCCTACTCCCAGGGCATTTATTGAAAAGAATGAGCAGTAATTATCTAACATTGCAGATGCCAGAAGCAGAAATATAAGTTGGGGCAAACAAGAGCCTACCAGAAAACTTAAAAAATAAGATCTAGGGAATGAGATGTTCTCAGGAGGTTTTACTAAGCTCTCACGTAGCACTGAGAATCTAGGAGTCATGAGCATGTCAAGGGCTTTTCACATGCCTAAGGAAGACCTGGGAAGGCCCTAATCTCTCACCCCTGGTTGACTTTGAGGCCTGTGAATACAGAAATTAAAGGCTAAGACAGTGTTGGCTACTCCCTGAGCATTGAAGTTGTGCCCAACACATACAAAGTCATTTGGTAAAGGATAGAAGAAGTATTGGTTCAAGGCATTAGAGAAATTTCTAAACAAACCAAGCAAATATTTCAGTCCCCAAACAAGCAAAAACCAACAAGAACAACTCCAGCAAAACCCAAATGATAGCAAACTGGGTGGAGGAAATCTGATTTACAAAGTTGCTACATTATATTATTTTAACTGTCCACTTTTAAAAATAAGTTATATGACACTCAAAGAAACAGGGGAAAAAATAGTCAATAGAAATTTCCTGAAGGAGATTATATCTTGGATTTACTTGATACAAATTTTCAATCAACTGTTGTAAATATGTTCAAAAGACTAGAGGAAACCATATTAAAAAAAGTAGAGGAAGGTATGAAAGAATTTCTCCTCAAATAGAGAATATCACTAAAGAGGTAAAAGTCATATATAGATTAAAAAGAAATAACACAGGAATTTCTGGAGTTGAAAAGCACAATAACTGAAATAAAAATTTCCCTAGAGGGAATCATCAGCAAATTTGGACTGTTATGAAAAACGAATCAGTGAAGTTGGAAATACATCAATTGAGATTGTCCAATCTGAGGAACATTAAGAACAAAGAAAATGAAAAGAAACAGATCAGTAATCTGTGGGATAGCATCACGCATACTAACACATGCATAGTGGAAGTCTCAGAAGGAGAGGAGAGAAAGGAGCAGAAAGAATATTTAAAGAAAACAGGGTTAAAACTTCCAAATTTGATGAAAAACTTTAATCTTACACATTCAAGAAGTTCAATGACCTCTAAGTCAAGTAAACACAACGGCAATCTATACTTAGACATGTCATAATCAAACTGTCAAAAGCCAAAGACAAATAGAGAATCTTGAAAGCAGCAAGAGAGAAATGACTTATCACATACAAGGGATCTTCAATAAGATTAACTGTTGATTTCTCATCAGAAACCATGTAGGCCAAAAGGCAATGAGTTGACACATTCAAAGTTATGAAAGGAAAAGACCATCAACTAGCAAAATTATCCTTCAAAAATGAGGGAGAAATTAAGACAACCCTAGGTAAACACAAAAGAAGGCAGTAATGCAGGAATATAAGAACAAGAAAGGACATAAGACATGTAGAAAACAAACAGCAAAATGGCAGAGGTAGTCGCTACCTTATCCATAATTACATTAAGTGTAAATGGATTCAACATTCCAATCAAAAGGCAAAATTTGGTAGAATGGATTAAAAATATTACCTAACTGTGCTTTCAACAAGTGACACACTTTAGATTCAAAGACACAAATAGGTTGAAAGTAAAAGGATGAAAAATATTATACCATAAAAACAGTAGCCAAAACAGAGCTGGAGTGGCTGTACTAATATCAGATGAAATAGACTTCAAGACAAAAAAACATTACTAGAGAAAAGAAGGACATTTTATAGCAAGAAAAGCATCAATCCACCAGGAAGATGTACAATTATAAACATATATGCACCAAAATACATAAAACAAAAACTGTCAGAGTTAAAGGGAGGAATAGACAATTTAAAAATAACAGTAGGAGACTTTAGTACTCCACTTTCAATAATGGATAATACAACTAGATAGAAAATTAACAAGGAAACAAAAGACTTGGAATAGTAAATTATCTTAGTGTGCTACATCCTAGGTAAAATTTTGAGATTTTACAAGTATTTAATAAAAAAGGAATTGACTCAAAATATGGATATTTCAGTGAATGGTACAAATAATATGAGAAATGTGCTTCACTCTCAATTATATTTGCCCCATTTTAGGCAATTTTATAGTCTTCTTTTCTACTACACCTCTACAATTGTCTACTACAGTCAAACTTGAGAACTTTGTCTACCCCAAACCAACCCCTAACTTTTCTACTACAGTATCTTGGTTTATACTGAACCCAGTGCTTGGACTGCTTTCCACTCCAAGAATATCTGTTGAAATAGTATCCACGCTTCCAGGAGTAACTCAAAAGCCTTGTCATGTAAGTGCCTCCCCTAAGGACCTCAACTAGATAATTGTGAAATCAAAGATTTGGTGTGGAAATTGGAGGTCAAATTCTTCTTTCTTTTCATTAAGCATACAGCATAACATTTAACATAAATTTATTTTTTACTCCCTTGAGTCACTTTTAGTTCTTCATAGTCTCATCACATTTCCCATACTAAATCATCTACTGCTAAGAGTTTGAGATGTGCCCTGATAATTTCTGTATCCTACACAACACTAAGCAAGGTCCCTTGTGCTTAATACCTACCAAATAAATCTGGTAAGAATGAGTCAGTGAATGAAGAAATGAATTAATGTAAACATTGTAGATTGGAAAAGCAAGAGACTGTAATAAGAGAGAACAGTACAGTGTCTAGTTAAGTTGGATCATACAGTTACAAAATCTGAAATACAGTTTAAGATAGTTTCTTTGATTGTATTCTTTATATACCTATGAAACTGTATCTTATAGCAAAATTTCACCTGACATAAATCACAAAATGATGCTATAATTATTATTATTATCAATGATCACTCAATGTCTCATACACTATCGTAAAATGGATTGCTATGCTAGACCTTAATGAATCTGCATTTCATTGCCAAACAGGAGAGCATAAAGTTTAAGTAGATTTATAAAGAAGCAAATTGACATTAACTTGAATGACAACATTTGAGGTGTTTTAAATGAGCATTTAATTAAAATTTAGTCAAGTGATAATATGTTAATTAAATATCCATTGTTTGCATTAGACCACTTACTGAGTTTAATAAGCACATCAAAGATAGAAATCTGGTTGTCACGAGCGTCCCACGTGGAAAAACAGACTGTATTAAGAAATACGATTGATTTAAAAAGCAACACTAAAGTTGTGACCTGGATTAATCCAATCCGCTATGTTGTATTCACAAGGCAATATCATCCTCTATTTTAGAGTTATAAAATGAAGCTACTGCATCCTAGCTATTTGTAGCTTCCTTGTAGTTCTTGTTTCATTAGGGATTCTCAGAATGTCTGAAAACTTAAAGCAAATAATTGAACTATGTGTCCCCACTGCTCCAAAGACAGGGCTTTTCTGGGGATAAATGAAACATCTGTAAAATTTGATGGCTGAGCCCTTGCTTCCTCTTTGCTCCTACGTCCTCAGCTCCACTATATCCTCAACACATTCACTTCAGGAGCTCAGAGTCATTAATTATTTCTTTTCCTTTAAGCCATATTCATAGTCACCACCTTCATCTATATTAAAGTTACAAGGAATTGAGAAGTAGGTGACTAACATTTGAATGGGAATCCTCTTAAACTAAAAGAAAAAAGGTTTCTGGTAGCATTTCAGATATCACTCAATGGAAGTAGTAAGAAGTTGGGCATTGATGGACTCATTGTTGCCCTCTAAACAACAATAGTCATGTCACTACTTACTTTTCCACTGCAATCTGAAGGATTTCTTCCATAGTGAATTGCCTTTGAAATCTTCATGTGCTTACTATTCTCAAAAATAGGCACCCTATTCCAAGATATCTCAAAGAATTTAACTCTCAATTTAACAAAACCAGTTCATATTTCTTAGATCTGAAGGTTAAAGTTACCACTTGTAACGTTTTAACATGAGGGGACGTAATACAGAAAGAAACAATGATATTGGAGGGAGTATTCCAATTTGTAGGCATCAAATAATATTGTAAATAAAGATAAAGTGAACTCAAAAGAAAAAGTCGAGATATTATTGCCTCAATAATGTCCTTCCTATCAACAGAAAATCCTGGATCATGTGTTGCTTTTAGTTGTCATTGTCTCTTTAATGTATTTTGATCTCGAATCCTGGCCTTTCTTTGTCTTTCATGACATTGACATTTTGACAGAGTTCGAGATGCTTTTTGGAGGGAGTCCCTCAATTTGGGTTCACCTAGGGATTCCTCGCGGTGAGATTCAGCTTATGTATTTTTGGCAAGAATATCACAAAAGTGATGGTGTGTCCTTCTAAGTGCATTATAAAATCATGAAGAGGACACACGACATCCACTTGTCCTATTGCTGGTGATCGTAACTTTCATCTCTTGGTTAAACTGATTTCTGCAGGGGTTCTCCACTGTAATTACTATTTTTACCTTTGTTGTCAGTAACTGTCTTATGAAGAGATACTTTGAGACCACGTGAATATCCTGTTTCTCATCATATTTTCACTCAATAGTTTTAACATCTATCGATGATTCTTGCCTCAAAGAAGTATTACTATAGTGATTGTCAATGGTGATTTTCTAATTCCCTTATTTCTTCTACACTTATAAGTTGTAATTCTACCATAAGAAACTTTCCCTTCCAGCACATTTACTTATTTATTTATTCTTTTACTTATATCACTATAGAATATATCAATATTAATTTTCTGATTTGATAATTGTATCATTCTTATGCAAGAGACTCCTTTTGGTTTTAGGAAAACAATTCTACTGTCTGTTTCTAAGAATCTAGCTTTTTTAATTCCACTTGTAAGTGAGATCTTACAGTATTTGTCTTTCTCTGACTGATTTCACTTAGAGTAATACCTTTGAGGTCTATCCACGTTGTCACAAATGGCAGGATTTCCCTCTTTCTTATGGTTAAATAATATTCCAATTATCTATATCTATATCTATATATCTATAGCTATCTCACACTTTCTTTTTTTTTCTCCCAAAGCCCCCTGGTAAATAGTTGTGTATTTTTAGATGTGGGTCCTTCTAGTTGTGGCATGTGGGATGCCACCTCAGCAAAGCTTGACGAGCAGTGCCATGTCTGTACCCAGGATTCGAACCAGTGAAACCCTGGGCCACAGAAGCAGAGTGCACGAGCCTAACCACTCGGCCATGGGGCCGGCCCCTCTCACACTTTATCCATTCATCCATTGATGGAAACTTAGATTGTTTACAAGTCTTTCTTGTCTATTGCGAGTAATGCTGCAATGAACATTGGGGTACAAATACCTCTTTGAGATGGTGATTTCATTTCCTTCAGATATATATCCAGAAGTGAGATTGTTGGATGACATGGTAGTTCTATTTTTTTAAATTTCTTTAGGAACCTCCATACAGTTTTCCATAGAGGCTATACCATTTACATTCCCACCAACAGTGCTCAAGGATTCTCTTTCCTCAATATCCTCGCCAGCACCTTTTATCTCTTGTCTTTTTTGATAATAGTCATCATAAGAAGTGTGAAGTATCTCATTTTGGTTTTGATTTGCATCTACCTGATTATTAGTGATACCCAGCTTCTTTTCATGTTTCTGTTGGCCATTTGGATGTCTTCTTTGGATAAATGTCTAGTAAGGATTTTTGCCCATTTTTAAATATGATTATCAGTCTTTTTGCTATTGAGTTGTATGTGTTCCTTGTATATTTTGGGTATTAACCCCATTTCTGATAAATGATTTGCAAATATTTTCTCCCATTCTATAGGTTGCCTCTTCATTTTGTTCTTTGTTTCTTTTGCTGTGCAGAAGCTTTTGATTTATATAGTCCCACTTGTTGATTTTTGCTTTTATTGCTTGTGCTTTTGGTGTCATATCCAAATATTTCCAAGACCAATGCCAAGGAGATTTTTCTCTGTGTTTTCTTCTAAGAATTTTATGGTTTCAGCTGTTTCTTTTAAGTCTAATTCATTTTGAGTTAATTTTTGTGAGTGGTGTGAGATAGGGCTCAATTTCATTGTTTCAGATGTGAATATCCAGTTTTCTACACACCATTTGTTAAAGAGAGTATTCTTTCCCTTATTGAGTATGCTTGGGTCTTTTGTCAAATATTAGTTCAGTGTATATGTAACAATTTACTTCTGGGCTTGAGATTCTCTTCCATGGTCTATTTGTCTGTTTTCATGCTAGTGCCACACTATTTTTATGACTATAGCTTTGTAGTATAGTTTGAAATCAGGAAGTGTGATACATCCGGCTTTGCTTTTCTTTCTCAAGATTGATTTGGGTATTCAGGACCTTCTGAGGTGCCATATAAATTTTAGGATTGCTTTTCTATTTTTGTGAAAAATGCTGTTGTAGTTTTGATAGGGATTGTATAGAATCTATAGATGACTTTGGCTAGTATGAGCATTTTAATAATATTAATTCTTCTGATCCATGAACATGGGACAATTTTCCAATTAGTTGTGTCTTCAACTTCTTTCATCAATGTCTTATAGTTTTCAGTGTACAGGTCTTTCATATTCTTTGTTAAATTTATTCCTAAGTGCTTTATTGTTTTTGATGTCATTTTAAATGGAATTTTTTTCTCTATTTCTTTTTCAAATAGTTGGTTAGTGAGGTATAGAAATGTAACTGGAGGCCGGCCCCATGGCTAAGTGGTTAAGTTTGTGCACTCTTCTTTGGCAGCCCAGGGTTTCACTGGTTCGGATCCTGGGTGTGGACATGGCACCGCTCATCAGGCCACGTGGAGGCAGCATCCCACATGCCACAACTAGAAGGACACATAACTAAATATACAGCTATGCACTGGGGGAATTTTGGGAGAAAAAGCAGAAAAAAAAGAAATGTAACTGATTTTTTAAAGTTGATTTAGTATCCTGCAACTTGAATGAATTCACTTATTAGTTCTAAAAGTTTTTCTTCGAAGTTTTTATGATTTTTTACATTTAATATCATTTCATCTGCAAATAGAGACAATTTTACTTCTTTCTTTCCCATTTGGATGTCTTTTATTTGTTTTTCTTGCCCAATTGCTTTAGCTAGGACTTCCAGTACTATACTGAATAGGAGTGGTGAGAGTGGGCACCCTTGCCTTGCTGGAGATTTTAGAGTAAAGATTTTCTGTTTTTCACATTTAAATATGGTGGTAGCTCTGTGAAATATATTTAAAGTTAAAGGAACATCATGTCTACAATTTACTCTCAAATAGATCAGAAAAAATAAATATGTATATGTGTGCATATACATACAGACATACATGGAGAGAGGATAAAGCAAACACAGTAAAATATTAACAAAATTTGGTGAATCCAGGTGAAAAGTGTATGTATGTGTTTGCAATATTTTGAACATTTTTGTAATTCTGAAATTATTTTAAAATGAGAAGCTAAAAAACTTTAATAATGAACAACTGTATATATTTTAAATTTTATAATCCCTCTTAAAATTAACTAAATTAACTAAATCAAATTAACTAAAGAATGTTGTAAATGAAGTTTATCATTTATCAACATATCATACAACAATAAAAGTGGTTGTAATCACACTGTAACTTCAATTTTTGGTCTTCCTTTTTAAATGTAAATTCTGTATATTAAAACTTTCCCCAAATTGCTACATAGTTATTATATATATGAACAGCTAATAAAGATTTTATAAACATAATAGAGAAGGGATTTTTGCTCCTTCACCCTTCTCTTTTTCTCTTCCGATCTTCCTTCTTTCCTCCCTTCTTACCTTCCTACCTTTCTTCTTTTCTTCCTTCCTCTCCTCAGCCAGAAAGCTTTTACTGAGTATCTACAAAATACTCAACAATATGCTAGATATAAGATGGGGATGGGGCACATGGGAGGCACAAAAAGAAGAGAGGGAAACAAATGGAAAACTCCAAAGCAGATGATCTTAAAAACTACTCAAGGCGAAAGAATAATCCTTGAAGTGACCACTCACTCACATTTCTACATCAGAACCTCAGGTTACCTCTATAGGAAGATGACATCATCTTCAAATCTAGGAAATAATTTAAAAACCTATTTTGGATATAGTAAAAGTATGATGCATTTAGCTTACTACTTTGCAAAGTGATTGTGTGTTTACCTTTCTGTAAGACACTGTACTTATTAAACAGTAACCACATGAAAAGACATTCTTCAGGCAATTTGCCAAGCTGGATACAATGAAGCAGTTTTTAGGAGTGTTTCTGTTTTAATTATATACGGATTTTGATAGTCCCCCTCCATGTGCCAGTCAGACATCTCCTTCTAGACATATGCAGCCCAAAGAAGGCTTACCATGTCCAATTCATAAATAGGAAAGAGCAACCCATGCATTTAAATATAATGAAGTCATAACCATAAAGACATTTAAAAAGAAAGGTGCAAAAACTTCTCTAGCTCAGGGCAGCAGTAAATATGCACTACCATTTGTATGCATTTTAATGAGACCATTTATTCATTTAACACTTTTACTCATTAAAAACAAAAGTAGTTAGTATAACAACTGTCACCACCTCCTTGGGCTAAAACAGAGATTAACTCTGAGATCTGCAATCTTTTTGAGCAGAAATATATTCAATCACCAAGGGAATCACTTTCCTTTTAAAGTTTTAAGGCTCTTGTATCATAGATATCAATGAATATCTACAATTTTGTTATAGAGATGGATGAAAAATTTATACATGTGTTCTATTCTTCCTTGTTTAAGAGTATCTGAGAGTGGATGTGGTGGTTCTTTCCAGACAATATTAAGTGGCAGGCCAAAATCCACACCTGAATGCAGAGAAGAATCTAGGCAAGATAGAGAAGTATGTGAAGCTTGTCTTCTTAGCTTTCTTTGTTTTTTCATTCTGTCCATCTCTTCTTACCACTTTTCCTAAGCAAAGCCTCACATAGGGAAAGTTTCTCTCTGTCCTTTTTCTGTATCTAAAGTAATTCATTCAAATTGATTTTAACTCTGATGTATGAAATGTGATATTATCCTCTTAGGGTAATTTGTGTTTTAATAGAACAGTTGGTATTGCAAAAAGAATCCTGGAGGGGATCTGAGTTGTGTTGTCTTTGCCACTAAATTGCTTTATGGCTTTGGATAAGGCCCCACCCCCATGTGTAAATTGAACCAGATGGGTTATTGTCAGAGGAGGTTGTCATGCCTCAATGAGACGAGGAGTTTATAACAATGTGAGAGGAGATAGTTTGCAAAAATAATACAGGTAATCTGAAACACCCCCATCCCTGGGATTTTCTTCCTGCTACACACATATCTTCCCAGACAAGAATCGCTAGACCAGAAAATCTTAAAAGCATTGTTTTTTTGCCACCAAATTCATGGTTGATAATGTTTACTAGCATACATACATTTGAGTGTCACTAAAATGCTGATTTGTGACCCAAGAAAAATATAGAAATGCAAATGAGAGTGACATTTCTATAGGGAAAGCCTTGAGTCTGTTCTGATGTTTAAAAAGTAATAATTTCATTTGGTATGCTAACTACTATTCATTCAATATATTAATCATAACATTTAACAATAAATCATTATCAGTAAAAAAAATGCTTATCATGTTTCTTGCAACTCATAGGGATAAACCAGTGAATGCTAAAAAAACTGCTGTTCCTTAAGCTATATGGTTCTAAAATTCTATTAATCTCTAGTGGTGTGGATTCCAAGTTTCAGAACAAATGAATAAGGGAAATATTTCACAATAGGGAGCTGTCCTGGTGTATTCTAAAATAATCTACACTGGCATCCCCTTAGTTTAAGTTTGCATGCAATCTGCTGTGGCTATCTAGGGATGAATGAATAAAAGCACGCATTTTACGATCCACATGTTGATGGCCCTTCTCCTTTCCTGGGTTTAAATCACAAATCTCTCATTTACTAGTTTTGTGACTCTATGCAAGTCTCTTTGCCTCCCTTAACCTCAATTTCTTCATGGAAATAATATGAGAACAATGATGCCCATCTTGTACAGAGCTGCTGTGAAGATTAAATTGGATAATATATGGCACTTACTTTATAGACTATAAATCTGAGGAGTTACATGGAAGAAAATGTAAGAGTTTGACAAGTAGAAAGCAAACTTTGGTTGTCTATTCCAGAGAGGTAAGCACTTAGTTTATCTAGCTAGGACCACAACTTTCCATCACTCCAGGTTGGGCCTATTTAGGCAGGAGGATTGGCAAGAAACAACAATAAATCTCAATATAACTGATGCTTAAAAGAAATGGGTCAGCTAGACTTTCTAGTAGTTCTCAACCCTAGTTGAATATTAAAATCACTTAGAGTGTTATTAAAAAATAATAATGTTTGCTTAAACCATTGAGTTTTGAGATTGTTATGCAGTAATAGCTAACTGATGCAAATATCTTAAGAGTGATTAAAATCTTTTTACCCAGAAAAGATATAACATGTGCATAGAGTAGGAAATATACAACCACTAGCATGGTTGTATTATCCCCAATTTGCTCTTCCTCTGGTACTTGAAATGGTCATTTGCATTAAACTTTGTCCTTATGGATCACACTTTTGTGACTCATTTAAAGAAAAATAATCAGAATGATAAATTGGAATTTCTTTACTTGTTTTCATGACTCAGTATAATTAGTTCTGTGGAAAAAAAAGGAATCCACTTTGTACATCACTGTACCTCTATAGTACTTGGCACATAACAGGTGCTCAATAGATCTTTGAATGAGTGAATGAATAAATATCTGAAAATATGAGAAGTGGCAAAAGAATTTGAAAATGCTCAGAATGAAGGATAGAAAACTTGGGGAGAGTGGGATAACTTCCTAAAAATATTTTCAGGACTGCCAAGGGAAAACTCATATCAGCTCTTGGCTAGCAAGGAGATAATAATAAGTAATAACCTCCTCATTGCATAGGTATGTCAAGCAGAGGCTTAGTGATCATCTACTAGAACTTCTATAGAATGTCTTCATTGGATAGAAGGTTCAATTTCTGAGGATCTTTCAAACTCAAAGGTATTGAAAATGCCCGTCCTCTGTTAGAACCACCATAGTTAGTGCCTAGTGCTGTGCTGGAATGAAAATCTGTGGAACAGATTCTTTGTCTAGCTGGCTGCAGCATTACAAGAAGCAGTCCAAAGCAGCAGGTTAGAGCCCAAGAAGCTTTGGTGTAAGACAGATCTGGGTTCAATTCCTGGCTGTGCTACTTAAGAAAATAACCTTGACAATTTATTTAACCTCTCAGAAATTGGTTTTTGCATCTAGAAAATAGGGATAATAGAAATGACACTTATGGCAAAAGATTATTAAATGGGTAAAGCATTATGCTTAACAAATAATAAGAGCTGAGAAAATATTAGCTACTACCTCTAATATTATATATATTTGATTATCATCATAGCCTGAATAGTGAAGAAGAGCAAGGAAAGAGAGCAGGGTGAGAACCAGAGGGGCATCTATTTTCTAATTTCATGTGAATTGTTTCCATTCATATAAAGGCACTTGTGCATGCCTTTGTGTACTTAGTTGTGCTTCAGGGTCCCTTGAAGACCTTATAGTTTATCATTTCTCATATGAGAATGAAACTGCCTGGTACATAAAGTGGCTGCCACAGCAGACAGGGAAGTCTCCATGGGAATCTCTTTAGCTTCCTCAGAGTTGAGGTTGCTTTGCTCCTTGATTGTGAGACAAGGATCCTCAGCCTATGTTTATCTGAGTTACACAGAAGACTTTTGGTAATTTTTGTCGATAGTGACTACTCTTGTATCTCCAGAATCTAGAGCACTTGAGGATAAATTGACCGTAGGCTGACAAGTCACCTAAACCACTTACTTAAGTTCTGTGAGCAATAGACTGACATTGATTTTTTTTTCAAACAATAGACTAGAAAGCTTACAACTGGATTCCTGGGGTCCACTCACCCTCAACTCTCCATTAGGAAAAATCATATGGTAAAATATGCCAAGTAGAAATGCGTCTGTACCAAGGCACATTATATTTCCCACTTTTTCCTTATCTCATATCAACAATATATGTATATACCACCTCTTACTCCTGAAGAATTTCCACTTCATCTTGTCTTCAGCATAATGGCAGAAATTCCTATAAAAGGGGTTAAATGAATACAACTTCATGTATTAGCATTATATTAGGAGGCTATGCTGAGACCAACTCCTTGAGACTGGAGGTTATGGGTCTTTCAGACATAGAAGCGACCTGAGAGATTTTCTTCAGGGGCCAAGGAGGTATCATAATTGCATGAAAATTTTGGAGTGTGAGATAAGAGCAGTGGTGTAGGAAACTGGAGAATGGATATCTCACCAAATAGCATTCAATTCATTTGTCTAAAAGCACTGGTCAGGCAAAGTAAAATGAGTCTAAAGTTTAGATTTCATCTGCTTGGCCTTGACTTGTGGTACCATAAAACCCAAAGGAAAGTCTCAAATATTGCAATCTTAGAGCTTGTAATAAATAGTGTTAACTTGAGACTGAAGGATCAGTCAGAATCCCTTCAAAGACTTCTTAAAATTGTACCAATAGCCCTAGAAAGCATATTCCAGGGGTTGTCTTGGAGATCATCTCAGTTAGATCATGACTAAATACACTTTTTTATGGAACTTCCTAAAGACCTTCCCTTCCTTACCACCTCCAAGTTCATTGATGAGATTTCCCACTGCCCCCCACCATGGGAAATGGATTTATTCATTCACTTGGACTGCGGAGCTGTAATGAGATACTCTTCAAGAAGGTGTTGACATCAGCTGTGCCTCTAGCAGCTCCCTTCAGAGCCACACCCTCTGGAGCTCTAATTTGGATGAAATGTCAGAGACTTGCTTCCCACTGCTTAACTGCACTACCCCTTGGCCCTTCTGAGCTCTGATTAGCCTCCCTGCATGGATGTGTAGGTATAGAAAGAAGAGGAGATTGTGGATTAACGACCTACTTTAATTTTGCTTTTGGTGAGACAGTAGACAGAGTAATTGTCTTCTATCATGCAGAAATGCGCACTTCTGATAATGCTTGGGTCATTAAAAATGGGGCCAGGGATAGCAGAATAATTAAAATTTGAGGAGAATTCATGAAGTCGCACTGGGATTCAGTATGTTATTTAATGCCTCTAACAAGCACTGAATCCCAAGAATGATAGAAAGATCCTGATGTTTGTCATCAGCCCGAAGACCCCTAGTTACAAATTGGCGTTTTGTCTGACTTGGAGCCACAGACCTCTCTAAACTGATTTATAATCTTCTTGCTTCCATTCCACTGAGCTAAATCTGTCAGTCAACATGAATTCACTGCATTCCTATTGCATACCTTGTCCTGGTTTTAGTGATGGAGAGAACACCAGAAAGATAAGATAGAGTTGTTGCTCTTGAATGTCACATCTAGGGAGACTAGAGCAGTGCATATGGAAAGATAATTTTCACTTCTACTCTCATGGAGTTCTACATTTAGTAATGCTTCTCCTTATGCATAGTTTCAATAGATCTTACAGAGACCCTAGGGTTGGGGCATGTACTAATTTAGTGATGCAGGTTGAGTGCTATAGAGGAATCTAATAGAATGGGGTTTCCAGATATCTCTAAAGAATTTCCTCTATTATAGAGAACTCAGAAGAAAGCTAGTGTGACAAAATCAGTGCAGGCAATGCCTTAAGTAAAATCTGGTCATATGTGCTTTCCCACCAGGCCTAAGTACAACTGGTCTCACTGGCAATCTATAGGGAAAGGGATGGACTCAGGAATATCTATGTTATGGCCACATCCACACCTTCTCCACCAATCCTGTTCCAAAAGGTTATCAATGGGTGATTATTGTTCTTAGTTTTAGGGCTACACTTTCTCCTGTATAAGTACTGGCTAAAACAGGACTATAGAAAGGGTGAAGGTTCACACGTGTCAGAAAGAAGTTGAGTTCCACCTTCCAGATTTAGAGGAATCACTTTGCTCTTGATAAGGTTCACTTTTGTACATAAACTCATTTGATGCTTACCTATCTGGCCTGATTGGAGATAGAACAGGAAAGCACTATTTACCCCTAAATGCTTGAACTTTTATCACTGGAAGCCTTTCCTATCTGTTCTTATTTTGTAACATTGTGACCTTCCTGTGTTTAAGTTCTCCCCACCAGTAAATTCAGGACAGGATATGTGGTAGGAGTGCATGAATCCATGTTGTTTGACTGACTTAGCTCAGTGGAATGCAGGCAAGAACATTAAAAATCAGTTTAAAAAGGTCTGTGGCCCCAAGTCAGACAAAATGCCAATTAGGAACTACTGTGTCTCCAGGCTAATGAAGAACATCAGGACTTTTTCTATCATTCCTGGGATTCAGTCCTGGTTAAAGGCATTAAATAACATACAAAGATGAATTTAACTGTGGTCCCTGTCTTTAAAGACTTCACAGGCTATTAGAGGAGAAAGTTAATGAAATAAATAATTATAAGTTTAATCAATCTGATAGCTTTATCTGAAGTCATAAACAAATCACCTCAGGGCCAGGCATGTCAGGTAAGCTAACCAGTAATAAAATGATAGGGAGTTGTGGAGTTGTGAGATTGTGATAGAACATAAGTGAGTATGCCCTACCTAAAGGCTACAAATTTATAATTATTTTAATATGCTCTACCTATCAATATATTGTTTGTCATCTGCCTAGGTTATCAGGACTCTACCTCCCCAGAAGAGGCTATAAGCACTAGGGACAGAGTTGCCTTGGCAGAAAAGTAAAACTATGTTGATAGTTGCATTAAGCTCAATTAAACTGAGTTTGTAATAAACAGATGTATTTAAAATAATTAGTGGAATGTCCATATCAAGGAAATAGTATGCATCTATCAGAAACTACGTTTTCAAAGAATATTTAATGGCATGGAGAAATTCTCACAAACTAAGATTGGAAAGGTCCTGATAAAACTCTCTCTCTGTATATTACAATCCTAATACATAGACACACTCGTGGAAAATAAAAGACTAAGGAAATATACCAAAATATTTGCATTAATTTATTCTGGGTGGTAGGTTAGCTAAGTTTATTTTCTTGTTTATATTCTTCCACGGATCTGTAATAAATTATATTGTTGTTGTAATCAGGAAGAATCATAATTATATTTTAATGGACATGCTAAGCCTGAAGAGTAAATAAAGGGATTTCAATACAAGTAGGGTAGAAAAAGGGGCATCCCCCACCTCCAAAATCCTATCACCTAGGCAAATGCATAGCAATAAGATTATTTCTGTTTCAATTCTGAGCCTATTCTAGGTGCTTATGCTGAAATGTATGGCAACCAGCAGAACCTAAGCTCAGTTTTATTATCAAAGGCTGCAAACTTTTTTTTTTTAAAGTTTACCAAGGCTCTCCCTTCTCTGTGCACTGGTATAACTTACTTCTATTAATAACTATATTCCTGAAGACATATGTGTGTGTGTCCATTGTATACTGCCCTGCAGGAATAGAGCTATCTTTAGTTGAGTACCTCCTATGTGCCAGATACTGTGCTAGATGCTTTGCAAACATAATTTCCCTGAATCTACACAAGTCAGAAAATTAGCTACTGTGTTCCATATTTTACAGGTAAGAAAACTGAGACTCAAGGAAGTTAAATTATTTTCTCAAGGAAGTTTGCACAGTTCAAGAGTGGCAGAGCTGAATCTCAAATTCACCATTTTCTGGTTACAATCAGTGCTTTTTCCGTTATACTCATTTAGCCTAAGATTTTCCACCCAACCTCTGAACCTTGGTTTCTTTTTCTTTAATATGAAGAGATGACAAGATAAAAACACAGGGCACTTTCAGTTCTGACGTTTTAAGAATTTACAATTACAACCAACCTCATAGAGAGCTGTTATGAGTCCTCTGTTCAAGTGCCTTAAAAAAGGAGAAAAGTATGATACAAGTCAAGGTGTTATTTTATTAAATCAAATCCCATTTTCCTATCAACTCACATTATAATTTCAGAGCTGCTTTATCATTCCAGCTGACAGGTCTTCAACAGATAGTTGCTCCTAATATTTTCCCTCTAAGTTTCTCAGGCTCCAAGTCTCGGCAGATAAGCAAATGCATGCACAAATGTGCTGTGCGTGTGTATGTGTGTGTATTGAGATGCAGGGAACTTTAGACTATTGAACAATCTTCTTTGTAATGTGAATAGTCAACATCTAATTGAATTTTCATATATGATTTGTTTTTGTAGTTTTTCTTGTAGTCTTTCTAAATAGAGCCTGCTGGAAGTAGCATTAAGTACAAATGGAGAAATCCGCCTGAAGTAAATGAAATATTACTTCACTTTGTCAAGATTCTTCGAGATGTTTTTTAAGTTTTATCATTGGCCTAATACTATGAGGAATCCACATTCACTTTGTGCTTCTGTCTGGAATTTGAAGCAGATTTTCAATGAGTTAATTAAAAAAGAATATCCTTTTCATCGCTATTTCCTACCCTTCCCCAAACTCAGCCTCTTCACAATGTTAACCAAATTGTAGAATACCAAAAGCCTTTCACTACCGAATTTCTTGTGCTAATTGGACACAGAATGCTTTCTTGCCTGTGTGAATAGCTTACATATGCAATTTCCAATTCAGCGGGTTTAAATTAAAAAACGCATGTAAAAAATATAAGGAAAGGGTCTTCTGCATTGTGGACTACATTTCTTATTCTTTAAAAAAACAATATATTCAAATATATATACAACTTACATATATTTATATATGTGAATTATATTATAATGTATATATATTTAGAAATATATAGATATAGATATTCCATGCATTTGGAGTAAACATATTTTACATATTATTGGAGTAGGGGGAGGCAGGTGCTGTTTTTATTGACATTCTAGGAAAAATCAGTTTGCTGTTTATATATTTAAATCATAAAGCAATGTTTATTGTAATGGAATTTTCAAAAATCAAAGAAAAATCCTGACAAGAAGTTTCAGCATGGGGAGTTTGAAGAAAGCAGCCTTCTAAATAAATACTATTTCAAAGATAGGATAGTTGTAGCACACGTTTTATGTTAAGTTGATATGGACTTGATTAGTGGTATTTCAAGTATGTTTAAATCATGTATTGTGATGATGTTGTCTTCTGTTTATCTTTTAAATCAGCAACATTACAAGTTTACACAAGCTAGAACATTTTTATTTCACTTCATTTTAGTCTGCTGCTAGAAGAAATAGTTAAGGAGAAATAAATTCGGGAGTAATAATTATATTCCTAGAAATAAATACAGTTGATTA
Source organism: Equus quagga (assembly GCF_021613505.1). Taxonomy (NCBI): domain Eukaryota; kingdom Metazoa; phylum Chordata; class Mammalia; order Perissodactyla; family Equidae; genus Equus; species Equus quagga. Next base: position 59,883,103 of record NC_060276.1, on the reverse strand, counting down.
AAACATTTTTAGGATTTAGGTTAGCATGTTTTTATAACCTACTGATTCATACTGACCATATTTTTAAGAAAAAAAATTGTCTTCGTAAAAGTCTCTTTTACTCTCACATGATTGTTCTCTCTGCTAGCATCTAAAAATTTTGTTATTTTAATATAAAGAATGGTAAACTTCACTAACATTTGGCTTAAGGACCAAGAATGGAAGTCCTTCTTTTTTTGGCAACTATAAAAACTGTTTGACATTGTTTTAATTCACAAAATTCAAGTATGGTCAAATGAGAGGCCTTTGTGAAAATCCATATTATAAGTATCCAACATGTTCAAAATTATAAAGTCTGCAGTCAGTATATACCAACTGAGGGTAAACATGCCCAAGCTGGGCTCCTAAAGAAACAAGTCAGAGGGGGGTCGTTTGTGTATTGTTATTGTTAGTTCCACCACAGAAACCCAGATGGACTTTTATGACGTCTTAAGTCACTACCACTGGCCAAATGTAGTAAACAAAATGTAAATAGGTAAATAAAACTAAAGGCATTTCATATACTTGGATAATTGCAGTTATTTAATTTGATTTTATTCATTTGCCTTAGTTGTATGCACAGTTCTTTGTTCTAGTGAATTCGGGAAAAAAAACCACCGTATAAAGTTAGGAGCTGCGTTTGGATTATGTGGTTATTTTAGGCTTAACTGCATTGTAACTAGTTTATTTTTTAGTTCCTCTCACAGCTAAACAGTTTAGTTGTCGTTTGGAAATGAGTCCAGTACATCTCACAAGTCCAGAAACCACAGTCCAATGTTTCCCCAGCCATGTTGTGTCAATCACGACACCATAATTCGGTTACTGTAACATTCTTTAACTGTAGAAATTGCATTATACATAAAAAAGTAAATAAATAGGAACTACTAAGCCAAAAAATAAATACGCAAACCTTTTCATTATTTTGATTTATTTTAATATCAATTACTTTGAAAAAATTAATTGATTACTTTAAAAGAGGAAACCTGGCCAATCCCAGTTGGATTAGAAAATACAGCCCAACCACTACTTTAGGAGATAAAGCGCAGATGCTCTGTAATAAAGGGAGCTGGAAATTCACCTGGGTAATCAACTTTGTGACCTCAAAGCTGCTTCACTGCTTATAGGAATATTCATTTAGGTGAGACCCACACCTGGTAGTAATGATGAAAATGTACTGGAATGTTTAAGATCCCATCATGCTGACATTCTCAGCAGCAAGTGTACAGCATACCCTGGGACTGAGGATAAAAGAATTGCTACAGTTGAGTTCCAGGTGTGAAAGAGGAGGTTTATGACGCCCTATTGATTATGATTTTCTTTAAAGACTAGAATCCCTACGTTAATTCACCTGAAAGATCTAACAGCACTGCAATTATTTTCAAAAGCAACTGACATATAAGAAAAGTTTGTTTCTGAAGGCATTAACTGTACAGATAATTGCACTTATAAACTCACATGCCATGCTTGTGTTTGAAGATAAGGCTAAATGGCCGCTTCTCTGATGCATGTTCTTTGATCCTTCCTACTTTTGCAATAGCTTCCATAATCTTTGTTAGAAACAAAAGAAAGGTGGTCAATTATTTCAGTTTATCTGCTATGCCCCTCCTTCTCTCTTCAGCTTAATATATGCGTCATATACACATCAAGCATACATACTTGTAGCCCAGTAGACTATTAGCTTTTCAAGATGTGTGATCATCATTTATCTGTGTGAATTCTGAATTTGGTGATGAGAAGCATCCACCTCCGGACAAATGTAAGTCCAACTTTCTTGGATTCTAAATAGAATGTTACATTGCTTATACAAAACACCTAGGGAAAATTCTTCTGACCCCAATGCTCATGTTCCTTTATTATACCACTCGATCTCTTAAATTAACTGAAGAGTGTATTCAGTCAATGGTTACTATATCTGCTATAAATGAATTACCAATTTTGACAGAGTACAAAATTCTAAAAATGTAATGATCATGACAACATTTTTAACAACTCAGCCACCCTCCCTTTGCTCATGCAATTCCATCCACCTGGAATCTCCTCTCCTCTTCCCTATGCAAATTCTACCCATCACTCAAGATAATCTCAAATTTCACTTATCCCTTGAATATTTTTGAATTATTTTACTTTAAAATACTCTCTTGTTTAGAGAAGTTTTGCCTGTATAATGAGCTATGTACTACCTTATTATGTCTCTATTGTTATCTTGAACTATTGATTTAAATTCTCTATTACGTAAAGTTTTGCTTATTTGTCTTCTGCCCCTATTAGACTGCTAACTTTTTTTTAAAGGGGGCTGTTATTTACTTATGAAATTTGGTAGTAAGATTTTTAACATTTAGGGAATGCTTACAATGTGCCAGGCGCTATGTTCAAGGTTTTTCAAGTATTATCTCATCTTCATATTAAAATGCTTAGCCTGGTGTGTAAACCTCATATACCTAGTATATCATAGGATGCATTATCTACCTATATCACTATAGAGTGGTGTTTAAGAGTCAGTATTTAAAGTCAGACATTCCTAAGAACAAATGCTGGCTCTGCTGCTTACTTGGTCAGATACTTTACATTTACTTACAGGTATATTAAATTGCATAATGCAAATAAAGAGATTAGCAGATTCACAAAAAACATCTTATGGGCTTAATAAGTAGTAGCTACTTATTAAAATAACTATTTTTGAGCCCATGGAAGAACTCAGGGCCATCATTCTGAGTATCAGTTCTCACTTTAAAGGGCCATGGGCCATGGAGGGCAAAAGGGGTAATAGGGCACACGTGTACGATGATGGATAGTAATTAGTCTTTGTGTGGTGAACATGATATAGACTACACAGAAATCAAAATATGAAATACACCTGAAATTTATATAATATTATAAACCACTGTTACCTCAATAAAAGTAAATAAATAAATAAAAGAAAAAAAGGGCTGTGGGTTGCAAGATTGAGATGAACTTCTCAACCCTATAACATATATTTTAGTAGGTAAGTGGGAGGTGTAGGGAAACATGAATTCTGAATATCAGCTTTCATATACTTGTTTGTCTATTTCTCATAAAACTGCGTATTTGAATTTAAAAAATATCTCTCAAGTAGGGCATTATTATCATCAGAAATGGGTTTTTATCTGTAATTTAAAAATGTACATCAGCTTTGCAGAGGCTTCTGCAATGCTATTTCAAAACAGCACACTCCTCTATGTCAATTAAAACAGGGAACCAGAGAGAAGAGAAGTGTAAGATTTTGAAAGTAGCATATAGACAACCTGATTACTTAACAAAAATAATAAAGTGAAAAGAATTAGGCTGTTATACTTTCAGGTTTTGAAAATTATGTAGTTAGTTTAACTCCCAATCCTCCTCCCCTCTAAAACAATTGTCACCACAAGATGTGTGACCTATAAGACTGGTTTGTATTTCTGATGTGTGTATGGATGTGAGAGAGACAGAGAGACAGAGAGGATCCTACCATGTAGTTCACTTTACTATATAATTACTTGGCTTTCACCTATGCAGATAAGAGACACTTGAGTATCTCTGGTCATTTGGCAGATCAAAGAGAAGAAAAACAACACAGAGACTGAAATGCCAAATTGTCTGCTTTTTCCCTTCGCATATGTATTTCAAAACAAAAACTGAGCTTTTAAAATAGGGGAATTTGGTAAGTTTCATGTGTGGTGCAGCTACCCTGTTTCAGGCTTGTGTTTAGATTGGATCCAAATGCTTCACTGACAGATGTGGGGCACATCCAAATAGTTGCTTCTGGATAAAGTTATTTACACTGAAGTTTGACCCACAAGGGCAACAGAGCAGCTAAGTACTCTGGGTAATGCTAACAGTTCTACTTTGCTGCAGATCATTTAGATTAAAAAAACTTTCTGATAACTTCAAAGCTTCTTTCCCCCAGCATGCATGCTAGTTTCCATGAAAATAGGAATTTGAAACCTATACCCTTTTTCTCAAAATATCAGGAAACGGAACCTTAACATTTGGTCTGTGTCTCAAAAGCCTTCAACGAAATTAGCCACATACTATTATCTGTTATAGTTACAGGCCTACAAGGTCACCCAATAAGACGGAAGCAGAGACATTATTGCATTGTAAGGTCAGTTTTAAAAGAATTTTAGAGTTAGACTGCAGGGAAGACGGATTTAATTCAGTCAGCCATATGTGTGCTCATCAAGTATGAATATGCTTATGTAACATGCAATATACCGTGTGTGTTTGTTCCCAATCCCTTACACAATGTGGTCCAAGAAGTGTCCAGATTGTGAGAACATTTTCTCAGTTCTTCTTGGTTTGATTTAAATACAAATCTTGACTCTATCGTAAGTTTAAACTTGCAATGTTTTAAAAAAGTTTCAGGGAGGGATGGTAGTTGAGGGGAGATAAATTTGTTTTTAATTGTTGATGTAATGTGAGATTTTAGAGGAAGGCTTCACTGAGCATGGAGCATTTAAAAGAAATACCATTAAAGCCTATATCTCAATACAATAAGATGTCATCCAAGTTCCATGCCAAGTTAAGAGAAGAAATATTTCTTTAAAACAATATTCAATACAACAATTTCCTCATGTATGAAAAAAATTAACTTCTCATAGTTGAACTATAACACAGAAACTTTCTTTCCATTCATCCCTTGTCTCTTTTTACAGCAATATTGCTTTCCTTATTATTCAAGTGGAAAAAAGACAGCCTTGAAATCTGAAGGACAGACCTCCCAACACATAGAGTATTTGCAAATGAGCCTTCATAACATTGCATTGAATAAATGCTTCCTTTTATGTCACACATCTGATTCAAATCCTTTGACAAAAAGTAAGTGTATTTTAACAGTTTTCAATAACTATAATGAGTACCTCCTCACTGAAGACAAACCTATAATTTGGTAGTAGGAGATGTGCTAATATTATAAACCATAGTGTTCTTTTCGTTTACCTGTGGCAGGGATAAGCTTCGAATTACAACTGTGCCATTGACCTGGACTGCTGCTCATTTTACCAAGAAAATTATTATTTATAGACTCAAACGAACTTAATACTAATGTGAAGTTCAATCTGGTACAAATAAGGGGATGTTTATTAAAAGGAGTAAATTAATGCTAACTTTTTATTTCGAGGTTTGGAATGAGAAGAAAGTTTACTGTATATCTGAAACAGGAAATAAGGAAGACAAGGAATTTCTTCATATAGCCAGAGGCGGAGGAACAACTTAATTCCAAGCCAAGTGCCCTTTCCCCTGTACGGCAGTTGTCTGACAAGTATGCTGGGAAAACAACTGAGGAGGGAAAACGTTCCTTCTTGCTTGGGGGTAGAAAATGTTGCACTAATTTCTTACTTAATGAGACCAAGTCAAAGAAGAAAGCTCAACTAAAGCAACACTAAAGAAACATTTGAAACAATAAATTCTGTTTCTTTTATTTGAGTAAGAGTTGTCAATCTGTACCCACATGAAAAATCTAACTTCCTTCTTTTTAAAAAGGGAATAATAAGATAATACAAATGCTACTGTCCGTTTGAAGCAACCCTGAGAAACCTGCCAAAGTCAATCTTTATATAAAACTTTAGATTGTTTTTCCCTTTCCTATGGGGGATTGGGGTGAGGAAAGATTTCATGTTTAAATATTTTCTGCTGAACAAATAGTAAGGAGAAACACACTTTTTGTCCTTTCTTCTCTGGAGATCTAATTTATTTTATTGACATGAAAAGTAGTAGAGAGAATTATATATAAGAGCATAAGAATATATTCATTATATTTCTAGTTGCAAAGTCAGAGACCCTCCACTCTACTAAAAATAACCAAATAGTAAATCCACAGAGACAATTTATCCCACTGAGAATAAAAGAGAGCTTTCTGAGCTTTTTTCTCTTAAAGTTACTGCCTACTAGTAGAAGAAAAAAAAAGAATTTAGAAGGTTAGACACCAAAATGCTAACGTTGGGTACCTTTATGTACTTCTTTGTAGATGGTACTTATCTGAATTTCCTGCATTTTCTACAATATATTAATTAGTAAGAGGAACAAAAGTTATTTTTAAAATTGTGAATCTGATATTATCATATAGTTATTTTGTTTCTTTATATATGCACCACTTGAACCTTTTAAAATTTACCATTCTGATTCAAACTTTTAAGAATAGTGAGGTAGATAGTAAGTGGAAGTAAAAATCTTTATTTTTCCATATATTCATTCTAAAATATTTCTTGTACATCTTTGATGTACACATCACTCTGTTTGGTGCTGTGTGAAATGTAAACTTGAAGACAGCATAGGCTCTGACCTTGAGAAACCAAAAATGCTAAATGCTTTTACAAATATCTACAACAGTCACATGTGACAAGGAGTGGTGGTGCAAGCTCAGTGTTATAAGAGTAGGCTATGAATACCAGATGAGAAATTTGGATTTTATTTTGTAAGTGAAGAGGAGATTGAAGGCTTTTAAATGAAGGATATGATCAAAATGATGCCCTAGAAAGATACAATTTCTGGCCGCGTCTGTAATGCTGCATTAGAATAGGAAGGAGTCTAGAGCAAAGAGGCCATTTAGGAGGCTATTGCAATGTGAGGCACCCGAATTGCAATAATGCTGTTAGTGTGAAAACAATGAGAAAGAAAAATCAATCAGTTTCAGTGCTTGGTACTGCAGCGTGGTGAGACTGGAGCAGGAAAGGAGGGGAATGCTGGCTGGCCACAGAGAGGATTGAAACAAAATCTCTTTGAAGTTGTTTGCCTTGAAAGACGAGGAAAATATTGTCACTTAATAACAAATAAAATTCAATGCCTCCGTAGATGCATAGAACTGATGATGAATTTTGTTTTAGCAGGAAAGTTTACAATTAACGCAAGGAAAAACAAATTCCAGGAATTCTGTCACTTGGCAAAGTAGTTTAACAAAAAGACCCAGGCTAAGGGATTAGGAGCCTAGGGTCATATTCTTAACCCTATCAGTAGCCACTTCTCTGTGCCTCCTTTTCTCTATCAGCAGACTGAGTGTAATCATACTTCTCTCACAGGGATATTCACTGAGAGGTGAGGCAAGTGATTAGGCCTCCTCGGAAGGAAGTAGACATAGAAATCCTAGCTTCATTATGTTCTGCTCAATAATAACCAACTCACAGGGAAACAATGGCAATGGTTGAAATATCTGAAAAGCAGTGCCTAGAGGAAACAGAACAAGACGCTTTTGTGAGAAAAAATCTGGTCTTTTGAAGAGGATAAAGAGAAGAGTAAAATCAAAAGGACTTCTTAGTGCTCTCTTGGTGATCTCAAGGTCTAAAATAGTTAATGCATGTGTGTAAGCACCTTTATTTCTTTTCATTCCCTACTCTGGTTAGACCCATAGACTATTACAGGAGGCGAACTCATATTGAAGGGTACCTGGAGCAGGGGGTGTGAATGAAAGAGGGGAAAATCCAATTACGTGATCCTCGAAAATGGGCTTCTGTAAGAACTGCTTGAGTTTTTCTCCAGAATACAGTTGAGTCTATCTTGTTCTCTATTGATAATCCTATTTTTATTTTTTAATTGATACAACGAAAAAACTAATATTTTATCTTCTACAAAATTATGTGAATTTTACATTAAATTTCAAATAAGCAAAATTGAATGGGAAAGAACTTTTTTTTGTACAAAGACAAAAAATGAGACACTTCGAATGGAGACTTTTCCACATTCCTTTTATCATAAATTTATACTCAGTTGTTGATTTTTATAAAGAAAAAACAGGTTAATAAAATTATATACCAAATCAAGAGTATCAATGTTCTCATAGGTTTGATCCAAAGATGCCGTTTTAACTGAAGTATTTATTTTTGAAATAGACAACTGATTAAGCTTACATTCTGTCTTTTAATCATCAGATTACTTGGCATCATTAGTTTATCCAAATACAGAGAAATCCTAAAAGAAAATGTGATTTCCGAATAAGAGCTGTAAAGTCAAAGTGAGAAATCCAGATGAGAATTGTGTTCTCATCAGCTTATTTTTCACGGTGCAAAGGAGGAAACTGGAGATGGCAACTTACATTTTCTTGACTGATTTAGCAGATCACAACCCAATTTAAAACTCAAAAATAAATCCACAACATAAATTGAAAAAACCTGAAGCTTATTCACTTTCAAAACCAAAGGGAGGGTCAGCCCCAGTGGCCTAGTGATTCAGTTCAGCACATTCTGCTTCAGTGGCCCAGAGTCGGTTCCCAAACAAGCACCTACACCGCTCTGTTAGCGGCTATGCTGTGTTGGCAGCCCACATACTAAAAAATAGAGGAAGATTGGCACAGATGTTAGCTCAGGGCAAATCTTCCTCAGCAAATAAAACCCAAAAACCAAAAAAAAAAAAACACCAAGGGTTTGAGAATAATATATTAAAATTCAAACGGGAGACTACCTGAAGAGTCAAGATAAGGAAACAAATCAGAAAGTTTCAATTCAAAGCATTAAAATTAGTGTTTAGGAAGATAATTTTCACAAAAGATTAAAAGGAGGAAAATACACTAATTGAGGTTTTGAAAGTGTTAATGCATATAAAGAATGTAGATAGAAATCAATCAATAACAAACAGGTCTCTTTACATGTTGCAGCAGATTTTTGTTTTGGCTTAGAAATAAGCAAACTCATAACCTTCCTTAGAATGCTATGCACAATAAATACAACACAACTAGGTAAAATATGAAGATTGAAAGAAGCTTTGGGAGAGGATTTTACTTTGGTCCTTTGGATTGGATTTTAATAAAGAAAAGTCACTCGGACCAACGTTGCCATTGTTGAGACTCATTTCAACCGAAAACAAAAATACCTCCAGATTCAAAGGAATGACTCAATTACAATATCTGAAATGAAGATGATCATCATGAAAAGAGTCTCTCTAGCTAATTCCCCTACCAAAAATACAAGATTCTATTTCTCTGAGAAAATAGTATGCGGACATTTCAAAATAAACAGCTTTATATTTCATAGAGAACTGGTCACAATGAGCTCTGATTGCAGAGCTGCCTGTTTGGGCAGCCAAGGCAGCAGTCTCATGAACTCAGGAAGTTAGGCTCACCACTGTTAGTCACATTGTGCTTTTAGTCACACTGTGCTTTCTGCATCTCAGAATAACTTCCAGGATTCTAGGTCTTCTATTTAGCAACATTTCTAAATCATTTCCTTTTCTCTGTCCTCTCACGTAGCAAACCTGCAAAATACTGAACCAGTTTAAAAAGTGACCAAAGCCTCCGATATTTCAGAAGGCTTTTAAGTAAAAAGGCTATTTTTAAAATATTAGCATTAACTATATAAGTGGTATCGGATGATAAACAGCATGTTTATGTTATCTGGTGGTACAATTCGTGTGTGTGGAGAGTGGTGGCACCACATTCCTGCACCCCTAAGTAATGGGCAGGGTGAATTTATTTTAGGGGAACTTTACTTAGGCCAGCAGAATGTCCAGGTCCTCCCAGATAAGTTCCTAGGACTCTCTGGCATTCAAAATCCTAAGCGTGAGCAGCAAAGGTTTGGTAATTGTGATTGGGATGTGTGTGTGCATGTGTACTCAAATAGGCATGCACTAGGATGTGTTCAGGAAAACAGACCAGTTTCACCTGGGAGCCAGGCAATCCTTTAGTAATGGCAAGAACCAAGGAGGAAACAAAGGACACTCACTTTCTCTACACAGCCCAGGAGATGGCTGATTTAGCAACAGTGTTCTAACAAAGGGCCAGATGCAAAAGGAAAGCTACTCTCTCTAGGACTCTATTTCTCAATTTAGCAGGGAGTAGGAGGTATAGGTGAGAGATATGGTGCTTCCTTAGAGCAGCACTGGATGATGGCTCCACAAAAACAAAATTGTTTCTATTAATTTTTATTCTCTGGTATTTTGGCCGCCTCTAGCACTCTTGATTGGAATTTTTCTAATTTCTTCTATTTTTGCTACCTAAGTAGTTGAAGTGCAAAAGCAGGAATGGGTAAAAGGATGCATAGTTGAAAAACATTTTTTCCAGTATGCTCAGTCCCACCATTACAAATGTTTCCCAGAAATTTTGAGAGATCTGGAGAAATAGAGGTTGAAATCAAGTTATTTGGGTTCTGCTCTATATGTATTTACATCTATCTTCTATCTATCTATCTATCTATCTATCTATAGCTAGCTAGCTTACTAGCTATCCTCTTTTCATAATATATCCATCTTAAATATTTAAAAAGAAGTAGCAAAGCCACTTTGTGTAATCTTTTTCCAGCCTCTGAGATAAATTAGTTATGGGCTTTAAAAAGGAAAGAATCAGGTTACATATCACCATTTGAGAAGGTGCCTGATTAGGTTTTTCGTTGCCTCTCTTATAACTTGCTTTTCAAATATCCAGAAGGAATGGAAATAAAAAGCAAGAAGATATAGGCTGAAGCCTCAAACCCTGAGAAAATTTCTGTATGTACGAGAACTTTATTTGATACAAACTGATTCTTCACATCAAATCATAGTAAAATATCAGTGTGGAGATTGGAAGAGAATGCTAAATGAATAAGGGCAACAATGACAAATGGGATCAAACCCAATAAATAAACGATTTAACTGTCATCAAAATGGATTATGTGTTTAGGGAATATTAGGTCATCTAAATAGAAGAGGCTTGGCTTGGGCTCCCACTGTCCATATTTAGTCATTCCCTCCTTGGGTACACAAGGGGAAGTCAATCCAAACTACCCGTGCTATATAGCTCTCTCTCTGTGTCCTGCTTTTTGTTGGCCTATTCATTCCTCGTACAAAGCCCGGCCTATAGAAGGAGTGGCTTGGGGGCGCCCGGAGGCATCTCACAACAATGGCTTTGAGTCCTCCGTTTAACTCTTCAACTGATTAATATTCTGTGTAACCAGAAGCTCGCCTGACTCAGGGCCTTGGCTTAAAGAGCAGATGGATTATGGCCACTGCTCCTCAATTGATTCATTATTTAGGCCATTAATTTTCTTCTCATCAAAAACATCTGGCGTCTGATGCTTGGGGATAAACTGATATTAGCTGCAAGCAAGTTTAATAAATGGTTCATTATCTATGATTTCAGGTTAAAAGCACAGACAAGAGTTCAAAAAGTATGCAAGTATTTCAAAAGAAATGACACTATAAGCTGCTTGGTTTTGAACCATTCTCAGACAAAGGATTAATTTTTTGTTATTTTTCAATAAAATTCTGCTCACATTTTGGCAATGTGACATTACCAATCATTTTAAATGAGAGAATGAATATTAAAGAACTTTGCAAACTATGAAGTGTGATACAAATGTGAGGTTGATTTATAATTGTTATTCCTGCCTTAAATTCTTTTTGGACCAAGTGGTAAGAAGATAGACAAATAAATAACATTACTATTTTAGATTATAGGATTGTTAATAATAGGTTGAATATCTTTCATTTTTGTATTTTCATATTCCATAATACTCCGTGTTTACTGCTCAGATTCTTTCTACCTCCAGATAGTACTTAATCACATTTTGATCATTAAGCTAACCCTTGCCAAAATAGCTGAAGGGTGCCTGCTACAACTCTATTACCCATTTCTTTACCTTTTGTCTTCCTCTGAGACTAAAACTCCTTCCATTTTAGTGTCTCAGCAGCTTTTGTTTGTCAAAAGAATATCCTGGGAAATGTTCTGCTATTAGTCATTTACAGCTTAGTATAAATATGTTCTCTCTCTTATAAAGGATTTGTAGTTAAAGGCTAATGTTTCACTATGAAATGCAAAGATTCTGGCAAAGGAACTTAAAGGGATAGTAAAAGCATATAAACATATGTGCACACATAAATGCGTATATTTTTCTGTTACTGGATACTTTCTTCTATCCCTGAAAACACACCTGCATAGGTGGCTGGCTATTCTGCCACTGTGCTTAGCTGTCCGTATTGGTTGCAGGCAGGTGTTTGGCACCAATCTATGAGAAACCAAATGCTCAGATTGGTCGCCAAAAATAAACAGTTGTGTGGGTGGGCCTAGCAAGAAATTCACAACAGACATCTGGCTTGGACCATCCCTGTGGGCTATAGTTTCAACATGTTTCCTCTCACCACTCCTCTTTCTCATGTAACGATTGCTGGAAAGCTGCTTAAAGGTGAATTTGCTAGGAGGGGTGAATGAGCCTGCAGTGATCACCCTCAGATTTGTAAACCAGCGCATCCCCCAACTCCTAATTCAACAGAAGCTGTGAGTCAATGAGAAGAGCTGTTTACTGAGCTAGTAAAGTCCCAATAGAAATGATGTTATTTTAAAAGATCTGAATCCAAAGCACATAGAACAGGGTATGTCCATTTAGTCAAAGCCAAATGGACTTTTCTCTCAATTGTCTTTGAACAGAGATAAAGTAGATCCCTGCTTTCCCCCCTCTCCACAGCTCATTTCCTTCTCTTCTATACTCTATGTTTTGATAGATTTTTTTCCTTTCAAAGAGAAAATGGTGCAGCATGTGCAAGCATTTAGAATGAGTGATGCAAGGGAAGGATGAGAACTGCACCTGTCTTTCAGGCCTAAAGTCCAAAGAGACACCTCAGGGACCTTTTAAAGACTGGGGCAGCCAAGGTCATTTCTGAGGCAAAAGTTCAGTCAATTGGTCGTTTTGGCAGTTTGACTAATTTCTCCTTCTCCAGTCCTTCAACCCATTGCCTACCACTCAATGCTTCATTCCCACCCGCTACCACCACTAATGGAATTTCCAGAGTTGATGAATTGCTTTAGAGTTGTAGAGAAGAGTAGTTCCCAGATTTAGAGATTTCACACATGAGCTCAGCTTCAAGAAGAGATTATTTGACCCAAGCAAGACTTCAAGGCTGCTAACTTTTTATTCTGCCAAATAATTGCATATTTAATACTATCTACTTATACTGTGACCTGATACAAGAAAGGTTATTTTAATGCCAATAAAATATAAGATGGATACAATCTCAGGTAAAGAACTATTTAGCATTATAATGTTACTCCATTATTCATATTTTTTTCTTATTTCACTGTGACACAAGTCTTTTGGCGTCTAGATGAGGACTGGCATTTGGAAAACATTGGTGTAGACATTATCTACATTCTCAGTGTACCGATAAACATGGGTCATGGAATCTATGCCCATGATATTTACATCCACTATTTGCTTAAAAATTATATATTGGCTGCTGAAATCAAAAGGACTTAAGACATGCAGTTGTTATTAATGGGAATGACCTTGTTTGTGTATCTTCATAGACCTATGTGTTTTGTGATTTGAGGAGTACATTGAAAAAACCTGTCCATGATTGTGGTGTGTCCTTATTTAAGTTATTCAATTAAGGATTCACTTCTTGGTGCTAAAAATAATATTCTCTAACCATTCAAATACCTCTGAAAAGTTAATCTTATACTATAAAGTGTTATCAGTTGCTTGCACTTTTGCGTAAGATGTTTTCCTCCTAAAAATTAGCTGTGCCAAAGACACTGAAAGAATGAAAGTTTTAAAATCCGAGGACAAGGTTGAGGGACTGAAGGGTAATTTTGGGACACGGAGGAGAGGAGCAGAGCTCTGACCTGGATATCCTTAAAGTTTGAGTGTTCTAGGCACCTAGAAGGCAAAGTATAGGAGGTGCTCAAAATGGGAAAATTCTACTGTAAATCATAATTTTGCCTCAAGTTTTAAGACTGTATATCAAATCTTAAATTCCCATTTTTTAGAGTATTCCACTCCTTTTAGTTACTCTAAACCCCATTACTCTTACCCTAAATGTTTACTGAATATGTGATGTTAATGAATAGCATTCATTAAGATAAAATAATAGTTCTCTACCTACAATATAAGGGGGCATGCACAGCTAATTATAGCCCTTCTTAATGAATCTAGCTTGGGATCAGCTTGCCATTTGGGTATGACAACTCTCTAAGGTGACTAAATACTTCTGTGTCCCATATTAGTTCTCATTTTTATAGTGATTCACACCAAGCACTTTATAACCCTGGAAGGGAGGGATCTTTGTTCTCATTGAATTTAACCTCTTTATCCACTAGACCCAATAGTGGGAGCACATGCATCTTTAGCCAAGTTCAGAGAAGGCAATCTGCCTTGTACCTTGCTTAGTTTCTTGACATTTGGTCACACGTAATACTCTGAAAAATGACTGTTCACCAAGATGACAAACGCACCTTTAGGTCTCTCAAATGTCCCCTTTTCCTCCTCAGTTCCCCTGAGATGGTTGAGTATATTAAATCACACTATGACCCTTAGCCATATTCATTAAGCTTGACTGGGCCCTGGGATTCTCTTAATATCTTATTGATTCTAATTAGTACCTAGTATATTGTTAACATTCAATATATGTCTGTTACATATGATGAAAATGAGATTACACTCATAATGGTCTGATGTAATTCTCTAGGCAGTTGGGAAGAGAAAACGTAATCACCCAGCTACTATGTGGCACAGTAGTCACATTCATTTAGTCACAATGAAACGTTGTTTATCATGCAATTCCTTCATACTCTCCAGAGTTTATTCAACAATCTGGGAAGAAAAAAAGGGAAGTGCCTCTTCTAGCTGCAGTTAACTATCCTGAGGATGTGGAAAATTAGAAGAATGGAGCAAAACTTTCAAGCATTGTTTGTTCTCCAACTACTTTCCATGAGCTTCATCAGTCCTTCATTGTCCATCAAGGATTATGGATGAGCTGGTAATTTCCAATTGCCAAATTTAAATACAACCTGGTTTTCAAAAAGTCTTCTTTCTTTTGGGCTCAAATAAAATGTATTATAATATTAAACTTATTAGTCAATTTAAGGTTGCCGGATAAAATACAAGACATTCTGTATTTTTATTTGCTAAATCTGGCAACCATAGAAAGAGAAAATGTCTGAGAGTGTAGCATAGTATTTAAGAACACATGCTTTAATATCTGACAGACTCTGGTTCATACTCTGGCTTTGACATATATTAGTTAAATAAACTTAGTAAAACCACTTAAACTTTCTAAGCCTCAATGTCTCCAACTATAAACGAAGATGATCATAATATTTAGTTCATTGCATTTTCCTAGAGTAAATTAGATAATGCACAGAAATTGGTTAGTCCAATGCTCAATAACTGTTAGTTTTGTTTTCTTTTCATTGAGTGTGCCTGCCTCATATCAACTAGTTTAGAAGGATATTCAAAGAACTCAAGGATTATCACTCTGAAATAAACAGGAGACAAAAAACTGTGAAACTTTAACAGAGAATTTAGTAAGTGCTGCTGTCTGGTAGGTTCTGCTAACTGCCTGAGTTTCTGAGAACAACGTCAAGGATAACAGTGTTTGTCCAGTCTTGAAAAGGGCTTTCTTCAAGCATGTGAGTTAGCCAACTAATTGAATCTTACTAAAACGCAATTTGAAATTATACTCTGGTAACAATGTTGTCATGTCTATATGAGCTTTTCTTTTCCTAAACTGCAACACACCTCTCCAGAATTCAATATTGTCTGTCTCTTTTCTGCAAGAATAATTGATCCCTGTTTTTCTCAACCCTCTCCGTCTTATACTCAGACATACTCGATAAGTCCATTACCACTGTCCTAGTTTGCTAGGGCTCCCATAACAAAATACCACAGATTGGGTGGCTTAAACAATGCAAATTTATTTTCTCAGTATTCTGGAGGCCTGATGTCCAAGATTAAGATGTCAGTAGGTGTTGTTGCTCCTTAAACCTTTCTCCTTGGTTTGCAGGCAGCCACCTTCTCACTGTGTCCTCATGTGGTGCTTCTTCTGTGTGTGCGTGTCCCTATTGTCTCCCTTTGTGTCCAAATTTCCTCTGCTGATAAGGACAGCAGTCAGATGGATGAGGGCCCATTTTGGCCTCATTTTAACTTAATCACTTCTTTAGAGGCCCTGTCTCCAAATACAGCTGCATACTGAGGTATTCGGGGTTAGGGCTTCAATACATGAATTGGGGGGGGGGGGGGGAAAGGGGGAAGCAATTCAGCCCATAAGAACCACCAAAAGCACAATTTATTGGTTTATGTCTCTCATTACTTTACATTGCTCAGAAGACGAGAACATAGTTTAGATGGAAGAGGCTTTTTAGCTTTTTGGCAAAAACATATGCTATCCTCTCCAAAAACAATGCTAGCTGCTACTGTGTGGAAATAGCCCTTGGACTGAAAAGTTAACAGCAGAATAAATAACCCATGTTTGATCCCTCCTAGGACGCCATTGACCAAATCATATTCTTTTTTTTATCATTTTTTTCTGTTTTGTTTTAAATAGACTTTATTTTTAGAGCAGTTTTAGTTTCACAGCAAAATTGAGTGGAAAGTACAGAGAGTTTCCACATATCCCTCTCCACACCCATACAAACTGCTTCCCCCACAATCAATATCCTGCATCAAAATGGTACATTTGTTAGAATTATTCAAGCTACATGATTACATCATTATCACCCCAAATCCAAAGTTTACAATAAGGTTCACTTTTGCTGTTGTACATTCAATAAGTTTTAACAAATGCAGAAATGTCATGTATCCACCATTATAGTGTCATACACAATAGTTTCACTGCCCTGCAAATCCTCTGTGCTCTTCCTGTTCATCCCTCCCTCCCTCTAACCACTGACAACCACTGATCTTTTTACTGTCTCCATAATTTTGCCTCTTCTAGGATGTTATATAGTTGGAATCATATAGTATGTGGCCTTTTCAGATTGGCTTTTTTTACTTGGTAATATGCATTCAAGGTTCCTCTATGTCTTTTCCTGGCTTCGTAGCTCATTTGTTTTTAGTGCTGAATAATATTCCATTGTCTGGATGTACCACAGTTTATTTGTTCATTTGCCTCCTGAAGGGCATCTTAGTTGCTTCCAAGTTTTGGCAATTACAAATAAAGCTGCCATAAACATCCCTGTGCAAGTTTTTGTGTGGGCATAAATTTTCAACTCACTTGGGTAAAAACCAAGTGTAATTGCTGGATTGTAGGTAAGAATATATTTAGCTTTGTAGGAAACTACCAAAGAATCATATTCTTTATAGTTTATGTTTTTTGTAATAAAACATTGGAATATAAAGACAACCTATGAAATCACAAACACCATACTCAGAATGCATCCATAATATATATGGATCTAGAGTTTAAAATCATTGTCTAAAATTTGAACAGAACAATATTTTTTATCTATGTAATTTGAGTATAAATAACTACAGATAGCCTTGTTAATAAAACATAAGCTATAATAATTTGGGTATGATGAGTCGGTACAATTATATGTTAAAACAATTTTAAAGTTAAATTTAAAATTGCATCGAAATAATTTAGGCAATTTAAAGTATTCATATAATCATCTTTATTCATATTAGTTTTAAATTTTCAAATCCTTTCCTTTTGGTCTTCACAATTTTCTTGATAACTAGAGAAACTTATAGAGAAGTTGTCATTTTTTTCCTAAAGTAACACTCCTATTTGAGGCCAAACTGGGGCTAGAATCCAGGTCTCTTGACAAGTCAGTCCTACCTTCCTTCACTATGATGAGAAAACTTGATTCCCAAGAACTATAACTCTTCGCAGATGTTCTCATTCTAAATTCATGCAACACAAAAACAGGGAAGGTATATTATTTTCCCATGGACATACAGTACCTAAAGGAACTCAAATGTCTTTCTGGAGCATATTGGGTTTTTTTGGAAGAAAAATGAATTATTTTACTCAAGATATAAAGAAGCAGTGTTAGGTTACTCTGATTTGATGCGGGATCTTAATTGATTACTTTGCTTGGTTTCCACGTCAAACACATGGAAATTCCTGATGTATAATTGAAGCACTATGAAAAGTATTAGCTTTTAAAGTCAGTAAATGAAAGTTTTGTAGCACCAATATTATGTGGGCTGGTGCATTTCTTTGGAACTTCAGTCCCTTCATTAAAAGATCCCTATTAGATTAACGAATTGGTAGATTGATTTCCACAAAAGAAAATATCTAAAACAAATTGGAATTATGTCACAATGGGGAAAATGATGAAAACCCTACCATTTTCACTATAGCAGTAAAATTGTCCACAATGCTGGTCTAATCAGATGATAGAGCAATTATCATTAATAGACTATCGCCTGTGTGAAGGATGTGTTACTAAATGTTTATAATTAGTTAAAAATGAAACAGATAAATGCCTCCTTTTAGTGCATGTAGGTAAGGGGTATAAATATTGTTGTTAATGTCAATGTGTTATTCTTTATTTCTTGATTTTGAGCATGCACTCACAGGAAAATGCACACACACACACACACACACACATGCTCAGGCTGTCACTAAGATACATCCATTAAAGAACCAGTACATCCACACACCTAGAATGCAGGAGACAGAGTGACAATACTTGGGACTCAGTAGTTTACGCCTTTTGAAAATTTAAATCTGAAAAAAAGTAGATAAGTAAAATGAGAGGACATTTTGCTGTGAGCATAGTGTTTTCTCCAATTCCTGATCAAAAGTTTCAAGATGTTCTTAGAGAATCACTTCAGAAATATAACTGATTGTTTTATTTTTCTGAAAGTAACCAAATGAGTATGTATTTTAGAAGAGATACAGTTGAACATAGAATTCATTTTTCTTAAGCAATGAGACTAGAGATCTTTTCTATAGGTAATGATTCTACAGTGTCTTTTTGGTTTTCCCTTCAGCCTGAACTTTAGCCTAGGTTCTTTCTATGGGTTCTATGGGACCAATCGAAGGCAGCGATGATGTAGAAGAAATTCGATAAAGAAGCGGTTGTGTGTTTTTACCTCAGCTCAGAGATTTACATAACAAGTGATCTTTAGCAAGTCACTCTGATTCTGAGTTTCCTCTTATTTATACATTGGTGATAATATTATCTATCCTACAGGGCTATTGTGAGATGTGAAGTAAGATGCAAAGACTTAAGTGTATACACACGAAAGGCCCCAACTTTTATAACAGTCAGTCCAGTTAACAAAAAAAAGCAAGTGTAAATTAAGCGAAACAACCGTTTTGATTATTCTGGATCAATAATAAAGTTAGTATCCATATGAGAAAATTTTTGAGCTTCATCTGAACTTCTCAATTATGTAAGAATTTTACTAGGACAATTTATTTCAGACTTGCAAGTCCACAGAAAGTCTATCTTGCCCACAATATTGACTCGTGGATCCCAGGGTAATCATTTCTCCTCTTAGCCATCACTACTTTCTTCCTCTTTCACCAAGCTTTGAGAATATAAATATTTTTCTGCAGCACGCAGACAGTTGTAAGTTCCTAGAGAAAAACACACATCAATGGGAAACAAATTAGAAAATAAAAGGCAAAATGCATGAAATCTCTCTTTTCTACCTACCTGCTTAATCTATATTGGCCTTGATAGTGAATAAATAGGGACTTTATGTGTGAAGTCCACATCTTATTAGACCTGCTACTTGAGATCCTGGCCAATCCATGGGAGAAGTACTTTTCTTCACCCATACAAATTGATAATCGTACAAATTATTTTAATCTTGTGTATGTGTGCATATATACTCATGCACATTTTTCTGTCTCTTTTTTACTTTTGGTTGCAATTTCAAGTTCTGAAAGCAGCTTAAAGGACTTGGATTAAGTTCATAAATCATAAGAAATCTTTAAATCATTAGACTGGAAAAGTGGAAATTGAGCACCACTCATTACCTAAAAAATTAGCACATGCCTCCGCCTTCCAGCTAGGGGCAAGCTTGCATCAGATGTGGGGGGAGGGGAAGCTTTAAACTTTAGAATAGTAAGTCCACTCTCTCTCTCTTAGTAGACTACTGCGAACTCTTCTAAAGACCAACGATCAAATCTTAAGGTGCCATTTCATTAGGGGCAACTTGTACTGTTTGACCTTTTGCTTTAATAATAACTAGCCTCATTTCTCTTAGACAATATTACTGTGAAAGATTCTGTGGAAAATGGAAAGCTTTAACAAAGGTTCCATTAAATCAAAGAGCAATAAACAAACTGAACCAAATGACACATCAGAGCCATGAAATGTGTCTTATCTTTCACACTTTTCTCCTGTTCCACTAGTGAAGTACTTAGATATAAACCAACTGATCAGCAGGGAGCTGTTACCTTAATTATAAAATGAAACAACCTTGCTAATGTAGTCTGAAAGGCTTGTTAGTTCACACTCCAGACTTGTAGTTCTGAATGGACTCCAAATTCAAATACTTAGAAAGGCTGCTGCTGTCTGATTGTGATGTGAAGGCTTGAAATAGCCCTCGACTACACCCTACTGATTTGAGTCACCCTGGTTTTATTCCTGTGTTTTATTTATTTATTTGGAACCTCAGCCTTTGCCCTTGGGGTGGAAATAAAATGCTAATACTCCTTGGGTACCAAGCAGCATGCACTTTTGAATAGTTCATTCATGGGGAACCATTTGTTTGAGGAGGCTTTTTGTCTGATTATTGGCCCTGGCCGTTAGGGCTCAGGCAGAGATGTGATGAGCCTTGCAGGAAAAATTAAAGAAGATGTAAACAGTAAATGCAGACATTTTGCAACATAGCTAAAAATAAATTGCACTACAGGCAATTATGCAAGTTTTACTGGATACATTAAAAAGACATTAAATGCACAGCTGTTTTAAGTGTCTTTTAAGCTGATAAATTAACTGTCTAATAAATTGTAAGATTTGTCAGCTAATAATGCTATTTTATCTGCTTTAACATATGCCTTCCTAGTTCATGAAGCATTATTGTAAGTGCCAAAAGGAGATAATGTGCATTTTACAGTGTTATGTCTTAAGTGGAATGGATCATTGGCCATGAAGAAGTGTGTTAATAAATCTCCTAGGCTTTGTTAATTGCACTCAATGAAGTGTCACTGTTAAAACACAAAAGATGTGATAGAGAAAGCTGAACATAATGTCTTTCAGTTTTACAATTAACAGTTCACTAGGCAAATCGACCAAAAAGACCATAATTTGTTGAAGCCTTATTAACTTACATTTTCCTAGTCAAGGTCATAATTGTGGATGGCTTAAAGCTATCTTTTAATGCTCATCGCAAAGAGTAACCTTGCTGGAGAGAAGGAAGGTTTTTCCTCCTAGTGGTATGAAATGCCTACCAGGTTCAAGAGAAATAAAGCAGCACAGAATCAAACAACAGTCTTTTGGAATCACTCACCATCAAGCACATGTGTTTGTCCTTGACTTGAGAAAAATGCTATTTTGCATCGCTTGTCCCAAGATGGTAAGTAAAGGAGGGTAGTGCACACACTATGAAATTAAAAGATGCTACTTCAGAGGCCATTAAGTATAAGCCCTTGGCCATTAAAAAAGTAATAAAATAAAATTAAAAAGTTTAGTTTATTTGAAATCGATGTATTCTTTCCTTTTAATTTCAGGCAACAAACACAAGTGTACTCAATTTGAAAACTCCATATGAAAATCTCTTTCCCGTATGTTTTGAGAAACTTACAATGAGAGTCATGTTGTTTACATGTTAGAGCAAGAAGTGTTTTCTTTTTGCTTTACTGTTGGGAATTTACCCTTTATCAGTTTCGATTACCTTGTCAGCTTGCAATTCTGGCCCTGCAAAAGGAGTTGCATCTTTAATAATGCTGTGGCTTTAACAATGACTTTCGCAAATCGTGTGTTGGCAAAGCAAAGGGGAAACAATGAAACTACATATTACCTTTAAAATTAGATAGAACTTCATCTTTTCAGACAAATATTACATATTTCATGTGTTTGTTTTAGTACAAGATTCACCAAAATAGTTAACAATCAAAAAGGAAATTTGAGGCAATTGCAGAAATCCTGCATCAGAGTCTCTGCTCAATTCCTGACTAGTTGAATCATCTACTGAGCCACCATTTATTTATCTATAAAGTAAAATAAGGACATCTACCTCATAGGATCATTTTCAGGAACAAGGGATAAAATTTATGTGAAAAGTACTTTAAAACGCCAAATTAGTGTTAGTTATTCTTGACTGTGAGTTAAAATAACAATAATATAATTCTTAATAGTCAAAGCACTTTCACATCTAGCATCTCAATTAATCCTTACAACAATCTTGTGAGAAAGGCAGGACAAGTTTTTCTAAACACAAAATATTTTTAATGGCCTGCTGAGTATAAAGGCGCTATGCTGGAGGCTATATAATTCTATAACCAAATATGATACAAAATTCATCTCTCTCTTTTTTTTTTTTAAAGATTGGCACCTGAGCTAGCAACCGTTGCCAATCTTCCTTTTTTTCTTCCCTGCTTTATCTCCCCAAACTCCCCTGTACATAGTTGTATATCCTAGCTGCAGGTCCTTCTAGTTGTGGGATGTGGGACGCCACTTCAACATGGCCTGCTGAGTGATGCCATGTCCTGCACCCAGGATCCGAACCCTGGGCGGCCGCAGCAGAGCGCGTGAACTTAACCACTCAGCCATGGAGCCAGCCCCAAATTCATCTCTCTTAAAGGTTATAGTCTGCTTGCATAATCAAGCTGGTATTACAGTAAAGATGATTGAAACTCAGAGAAGTGAAATTACCTCTCTAAGGCTACATAACAAGGTTAGGGGACAAAACCCTAAGCCTTCATATATATTTAAGCTTTTAAAACCCCTTGAGCCTTGAAACAAAGTCTGCTAACCGTCGGTCCAATGCTTTCACATGCTCACACTGCTTTACTTAGACCACACAGAAAATGAAAATGAAATAGGTCAAATGTTAGAAACCATTGTGGGAGTTCTATATGCCATGTTGATATTTGGACTAGGTAGGATGGAAAGACTAAAGTGAAAGAACTTCAACTCCTTTGTGCTACATTCAGTAAACTATTTGAGTAGGGCTGCCTCAGATAGCTTCATTTCTGGCCAGACCACCCCAAAGGAATAGGAAGTCCTAATTATCCTTACCACCAATCCTCTTTTTGTTTGAGCATGAATGGGATGATTTGATCTTAAGTGGGGATTATACACTGCACTATGCCGGCCAGTCTTCAAATGAGCTTAAAAGAAGCTTTTAAAGAGTATAAATCATCATTAGGAGAAACTAGATCGTTTGAGAGTGTTTTTTCCTTAAACTCAAAAACAGTTCATCACTTTCTCTTTGAACTGCTGCTTTTACTTGAGGTTAGAAACTGCAAAGAAAGAAATACCATCAGCTCTTTTATTGTATTGATATGGAAAGAAAAAATATCAAAAGCTGTCCAATTTGCATGACTGGTATGCACACAGATGAGAAAGTTAGTAGCATCTAAACTTCTGAATACGGTCAAGTCAAAAAGTATGTACCATATTGATATCAAGATACGAATTATGTTTTAAACAAAATGAATTAGAAATAAATCAAGAAACTGAGAAAGGTAAAAAAGAGAAGGATAGTGAGGGAGAGGAAGAAAGGAAGAAAGAAAGAGAGAGAAGGAGGGAGGGAGAAAGGAGGAGAGGGAGCGAGGAAGGAAGGAGGAAAGAGAAAGAAAGAAAAAACGAAAGAAGGAGAGAGAGGGAGAGAAAGAAAGAAAGAAAGAAAAAAGGAAAGAAAGAAAGAGAAAGAGAGAGAGAGAGAGAAAGAAAGAAAGAAAGAAAGAAAGAAAGAAAGAAAGAAAGAAAGAAAG